>NC_073693.1:256086116-256160116 GCF_029784155.1 Uranotaenia lowii
CATTATAGAAATCTGCTTTACTTTTTTAAAGGGTACTCTGAAAGAAGTTCGAGTTAAAGTGTTCAACTTTCCAAGTCGTAATAAAAGCATGGTAGTGCACATAGATCGGCATCTTGATGAAATGGCAAAAACTACACAAATTTTGGCTCAAGAAATGCTCGATCGTGTAGTTTTCGTCAGTTGGCCACATTTAGTCGAAGCGAAAGTAGTCAAGGTGCAAGATGCACAAATGATCTACACTGCAAAGACATCTACAGCAAACAATGGACAATTTTTCAACACTTGCATGAGAAGCATCGTCGACCAGTAAGTAACGAATTTTGTTAACCTTAAGAATTGTGCAGTAACTTCCATTTTTGTCTAATTTTAGTCATTTCAATCGGTTAGCGATTGACTTGGGTGAAATTACTCAACTTGTTTCCGTAAAAACATGCATAGGAAGTGAGTACGTTTTACAGAATAATTGCTTTGTGTTGAGGAAGCTTTGGAATTCGTTTGAAAGTATGTACCCTATTCAGTCAATTGTTACTGAAGTGAACGAGGTACTGAAAACTTTGAAACCTTATATCGAAATTCACCAGATGTACCCAGAAAATAGTGTAGTTTTTCTCAGAGCTACTCAGTGGTATGGGAGCCTGGGTCATGTAATCGAAGTGACTCCAAATCCCAAACGTATCAAAACGAGATTTGAAATCTACAGTGAGCCTGATTTGGAAAAGATAGTAGTTTTGAATGAAGTTTCTAAACAGCAGTACAAAACGATGATGGATGCAGCTGCCTGTATAGGGATTTCAATCAATCTTCTAAGTAGGATTTCGAGTTCCATCTTTATCGTGCACGGTGCGAGACGTTCACTGAATATGGACGAGCAAGGTAAAGTTAACATCGGTTTACAAATACGTAATGTAACGAGGAACGAGCATGTTGTTGGATACACGCAAAAGCTCAATGACAAATGGATGTTTTCTGAAAAGGCCATTGAACTTATAAAAAGCTACTACGGAAAAGCGCCTGTGTTGTTTGAGCGCTTGGAAGTTTTTGGGAGAACCGATGTTCTTTTCGAAAGTGAAATGTTTGCAGAAAATAGCGAAAACGGGTCTCAATTGAAGGAACTCGTAGCATGGTTAAAGACTCAACCGCACACCAAAGCAGAGAGACGTTCCTGTGGTTCCAAAATGTTAGAACCAACAGCGTTTGAAGCACTGATAAAGCTAATAAATGACCACAGAGAAAAAACACCCATTATACAAACCATGTTTGTACATCCATCAGATTTATTCAAGCCTGAAATGAAAAAAGCCAAGACTATCGATCCTAAAGCTGATCATGAGCTACTTGATCGTGTTATCGTTGCGCAAGACACAGAGATTGTTCCACTAGGAACTAGAGGAACCATTATTGGAATTCATGTATTTAAAGATGTCAATTCAATTAGGCAGGAAAGATCAAAAGAAGAGGACAAATTTTTTGATGTTTTGCTCGATAAAGAACATCAAAATGGCTCGCACATGTTCGGTATAGAAGCTAGTGATAAGCGTGTGATTCGACTGGCTGAAAATGCCATACTAAACATATCCTATGGAACAGCTGACTATGAGTGCAAACAAATTGACACCACTCCGATGTTGAAATCTGCCGAAGAATTAGTCATGAAACCAAGCACTTCGATGCACCCTCCAGCCCAGGCAATTGCCTATCCTGCAAAACCGCCACCCACGGCTGAGTCAATTAAAAAGCGACTCAACGAACGCATTGAAAAAAAAGATCCAACCAAAGCTTTTGTGTTCGCATCACAAAACCAAAATAACCCCTCAATGGTTGGACAAAACGGCCCTCCCAACTGTAATTTCGAGTTGTTATGGAAAAAACTAAGGGACAATGCTCAAGCACCTTCTTATTTCGATGAACGGGATATAAAAAGTTTTCTAGCGAAAGAAAGTATACCTGCCACTGCATCGATGAAAAATATTCCCTTGGCGGCTCATGCTAGTGCGGTACCTATCAATAATGATCCGACGGATATGTTAAAGAAAATGCTTAAAATTTCTGGAGACCATCATAGCCTGTCTGGTGGAACTGGATTTATAAACAACGCCAAGGTAGATTCATTTGTACCGGTAAGTTGATTGCAAAACTCTGCGCTAAAATATTTTCCTGCATGTACAAAAAGTGGTAAAAGCAAAAGCTTGTAGGTTTGTTGATTATAGGACAACAGCACTTATCGACTATTCTATCTTTTCAGGGCGATGTTTTGATGAATGTTCCCGTACCAGAAAATTTGCCGAAACCACCGTTATCGTGGAAAATTGCCAACGCTGCTGCAGGAATCGAAGCACCGGGGAACAATCTATCACAATCAGCAGTCATCTCAGCTCACATGGCGAACAATGTACCAATCAAACCCAACCCATTCTTGGCAGCTTTGAACAATTCCTCCATGCCAAATCTCAACAGCATGGCTTGCCAAACAGGACACCGTTTGAACACAATGATACTGACATCTGTACCGGCGCAAATCCCCAATATCGACCAGCGAGGACCGATAGGTCCACAAAATTTAAGTTTTAATCGAAATGTTCCGGCAGGAACTGGCGCATTCGTACCGTTGCAGGCCTTGAAAAAACAACGCCCTTTGAGGTCGGGAGGCGGAGGTGGTGGAAACGCTAAACAGAACGAGATTAAACAAAAACAATCCAAAACTAGAAAAACGAATAATTCAAATGAAGAACGAAGCAAACAGGACGAGTCCAACCCGAATCGGGATGTCAAACCTGCTACAAAACCTAAAACTAAGAAACCACCATCTTCGACGACTAATTCAACTGCAAATGACGCAGCAGAGTCATCAAAAACGGTACGCACGATGGAACAAGTACAACCAACATTGACTTGACTTATTTTAATTTTTTTTTTTTGTTAATTTCAGAATAAACCGGTTACACAAAAACAACCGAAAGAGCGCAAAATGAAAATTGCTGCAAATTTCGCTCAACCACTACCTGAAGTTTAGAGAATGTTTAATTTTCTTGACATCAGCCATCTATTATTTAAGCACATAAAGTTTCTTAAAACAATGAAAACAACAGCAGTTTCTTTCGATAGACTGTCCCAATTTCTCAATTTTCATAGAAGAAAGTTGATCCAAAACATAAACATAACGTTAACAAAAAATAATTTTTCAAGCTTATTTAATTTGTATCTAACTTGTACCTTAAATTTCATTTCGTATTTAATGAAACAAAACAAAACACCTGTGCAATACCACAATGTTATATTCGAAGTATGTTTTCGTGAGAATCAATCACTTCTAAAAGTCTTATGTTATAAAACCGAGTTTTGTTTTATGTTCTCAGTTTCTTAAGCGGTTCATCCTGAATTTCAATCTCGTCGGAGGTATCATCCGAATCTGTTTAAAAATTGAATAAAAAAAATCGTTAAATCAAATCCATGTTGAAGTCTTGAATCATATATGAATATACGCACCAGTTTTGGTTTCAACTTTCCTCGTATTTTTGGTGGTTTCATTTTGCACCAAATTTGTGAGCGTTTCATTTGAAGAATCTTTCAAGGTTTTGAGCGCTGAAATGAGATGACCAATAGATTGCCCCCCTATTGCTTGGTGCAGGATCGTTGATTCGCCATTACACGCTACCTCGAAGCTCAGTGCAAACATCTTCTCTTAAATGTAAAAAAGAGTTATATTTTTTTTTTCTCTTGTCTTTTGGCTCGGAAAAAAAGAATGTTATAATGAGAAACTATAAGGGTATATTGACAGTTCCTTACGAACAAGAATGAAACGATTAATATAGAGAGATACAGAGTATTTCCTGAGACAGATTGTGGTTAAAGCCCTTATAAAATAAAATTGCGTCAGACCAGTGATGCCAACTGTTTTTCAGAAATGTCTGTAAGATTTTGAAAAAAAAGTCTGGATGGCTACACCGAAAAAACTTTTCACATTAGCGCCAAGGGGGGTACATAGAAGGTGATACGATCTCTCAATTTTCAGAATCAGCCATGTTGATTGCTTCGTTGCGTTTGTTTACATTTAATCCATAAAACAGTTGAGACCTAAGCTTGCCTTCTCTTTTTAGCTCACTGCTAATTTGTAAACAAAGATAACGAGCATCACCCCACTTCACCGCGCTCTCCACGCCTACTTACTGTAAAAGTCAGAGAACCTAGTAATTGAATGACCTTGATTAGCGCTACGTGAAAATGTATACATACACACAAAAAAAAAGCATAGTAAAATTACTAAATCCGTGGTTTAAACGAACAACAGGCGACCATATTTTTGAGTCAAATATGTTTTGTTGTTTATAATACCATACGCATAGCTTTTTTACCATGTGCTCAATTTGGCTGCGCATAGTAAATTCGACTGCGTTTTAGTAAAATTGTCAATGAAATGATGCATTGTTTAACTTTGTCCCTAGTAAAATTAATATGTTTCATGATGAAACTAGTATGTGTTATGATAAAGATTAGGAGGAGCGAGGAGCTTGATTTAAATAGTAAAATTACTATGTATGTTTGTTTGTTTATTTGCATGCATGCATTATGACATTATTTGAAACATGAAAATTCACACTTCCGACACACGTCGGTCAATGTTAGTGTGTTCTCCCGATGCTCTGGAATGATTTTCAAAGTTATGTAACTATAAAGCAGCTCAAAATTAGTTTTTTTTACAAACGGGTTTGATGATTAATGATCCTGAATTAGTGTAAACAACAAGAATGTTTACCATAGTAAAATTATCATACGCACTTATGTTTTTGAGTCAAATATGTTTTGTTCTCAAAAGTACGATGTGCGTAGTATTTTGTTGATATGAATTGGTGCCACAATGTCAAAATTACTATGCGGACGGTAGTTGTGATAGAAATGATGATGAAATTATCATGACCATAGTATTTTCGACAACAAACATTGAGAGTTATCGTAAATTACCAGGTACATAGTAATTTCAATATTGTTTCATGCGCACTTTCACAAAATCGATGTTAAACTTTTCGTGGTTGAAAATACTATAGCGCTGAAATGGTAAAATTATCATGACAGCGTCTTTGGGATGACCACTCAATTTTTTTCCGTGTAGATTTTTGCCACCCTGAAAATCATGTGAAACCACGTGAATTTCAGGCACGCTCATTTCTAAGTAACCATTTATGTATGAAAAATGACCATTTTTTGCTGTTTGCCACAGAACTGTGATTATGGTTATTTTTTAAGAATTATTTGAGATTTATTTTCAACCATATCGAAAGAATTGGCGCAGTAACCAGATATGGTTAAAAAAATAATAAAATGAGAAAACATACTGGGTAGTGTAAAAGAGTTTTTAACGCGCGCCATTTTATTTTGTGATCGCGTTGTTCTGGCTGGTAAACGGTGGATAATGTGCAACACGAGACCCCATAGTGGTGATATCACCTCTTATTCACAACTCCTATCTCTACCTCCCCGCGGTGCCGGCTGGGGTGCGAGTAACCTAAGCGGAGATCGGGTACCCAACCCCGGTGGATGCTTTGGTCGCATGCAGACTGAGAAAGTGGCCGCACGCGTCTGTTCCCCAGGTCAGGGGCGGCGTGCAACAACAACCGAGCGTCTGTTCTCCAGGTCAGGGGCGGCTCAAACAGCGTCTGTCTTGCAGCAAGCGGCTGAAATTATGAAATGCGGCTCCCGCCAGCTAAGTCTAAGATGGCAGCCCCATCGCGGGATAGGGACTTTAGGCTAACAACCTACTGCTCCGAAAGAAATGACCGACCTGGAACTTTGGCGACGACATTTAGCATGAAAACACGGACACGAATTGGAACTTGGAATGTTTTAACCCTTGCCCAACAAGGCAAACTGGAACAACTTGCTAGAGAGGCTAGCCGCCTCAAGCTTGAAATTCTGGGACTGAGCGAAGTCCGTTGGCCTAACACTGGAGAACACAAGACACAGTCCGGGCAAGTACTGCTTTACTCTGGCATACGAGGAGAACATGCTACTCGGGAACGAGGAGTTGGTTTCCTGTTAAGCCCGCAGGCCCATGCGGCCCTCATAAGATGGGAACCGATAAACGAAAGAATAATCGTAGCCAGATTCAGAACACGGGTTAGAAACCTTACAATGGTCCAGTGTTATGCGCCAACTGACGTTGCCGACTTGCAGGAGAAAGAGCAGTTTTACAGTCAACTGAACAGCGTGGTTGAGAGAATTTCGAAGGGTGACATTCAAATCCATTTGGGCGACTTCAACGCAAAGATTGGCTTCGACAATCAGGACCTTGAGCGCATCATGGGGCGCCATGGCCTAGGACAGATGAGCGAAAACGGAGAGCTGTTTGTAGAATTTTGTGGCAACAACAACATGGTGATCGGTGGATCGCTCTTCCCCCATCGACCAGCACATAAGGTCACTTGGGTATCCCGAGACGGCCGAACAGAAAATCAAATTGACCACATCTGCATCAGCCGAAAATGGAGAAGGAGCCTTCTTGATGTCCGCAACAAACGAAGCGCAGACATTGCATCTGACCATCACCTCGTCCTTGGCGAGATACGACTGAGAGTTGCGCGTGTCCAACGGCGCGAGGAGAAATTCGGGTGTCGATACGACGTCCGCCGGTTGGAGAATCCAGAGGTGAAAAGGGCATACGTTGAACAGCTAGAATCCCGAGCCTCGGAGCTGCCGACAGACGGAACAGTCGAAGAACAGTGGTGTGGAATCAAGAATGCCTTTATCACGACGAGCCATGGTACTCTCGGTAAAGTTTGTGGAAGAAGGAGTGAATGGATGTCGGATGAAACTTGGAGGATGGTCGAAGATCGGAGAAAGGCGAAAGTCGAAATTGAGCAGGCATGTACCGGGTCAGTCAAAGCAGCCGCCCGCTTACGATATGCGGAGCTGGAAAAGGCAGTTAAACGAGCTTGTAGACGAGACAAGAGAGCCTGGACAAACTCCCTAGCCGAAGAGGGAGAAAGAGCCGCCGCCAATGGAGATATCCGATTACTATATGACATTTCTCGCCGCCATTCTAGCTGAGTAGCTCGAACAGTGCGGATGTGCTTTTTTATCACTGCTGTACCGAGTTGTTTTTTTTCTCGCTAAGTCGGAGTGAACCAAGTGAAGTTTTATGGTTTCACGCGGAATTATTTTCTTTCCTGCTGGTTCGGTTGGTGCTGTATTTTCAAATTGTTTTCCATCACCATCTCCATCATCATCTGCCAAGGCCATCAGTACATTTCGAGACGTCTCCCTTCGCCCTGATTATCCGGGATTTGGACCCCGTTGGGGCGGTTGCTCGGTGGATTCGGATTTGATTGCTGTAACCGGGCGAGACAGAACGGCCCAAATATTTAATGTGCATCGATCGACATCCATCTTGTTTCGACGGAGGACCACGTGGTTGATGCAGTAAATGAAAGTGAAATAAAACAATAGCCCCAGAAGTGCTTGAAAGATTGTGAGTTAATACTTTTTCTTTTTTCACTTTTCTTGATCTATTTTTTCTCTTTCTATTTATATTTTGACAATTTTGTGCTTCGCTTATATTTTCGACGCGGAGGGCATTCGTGTCCCCGTTGAGAAATATGAGCGAAGGCGGGAGGTCTCACCCCTCAACTGGTAGTGATGGGGATGTCGTTTACGAGGATGAGGAGCATCTGGAGGATCCAGATGCTGCTGGTCCCTCAAATGTAAATGATTCTCAAATGGACGATAATTCTTCATCTTTAGCACTGAAGAGTGGAACAACCCGGCTCCGAAAATATGCTGACAGTTCATCTTCCGCTGGACCTTGGGTGGTTTTCATCCGGCCCAAAAAGAACGGCAAACCTCTTAATGTGGTACAGATCACCAAAGATCTGGCGAGGTGGCCCTCTGTAACCAGTGTTACAAAACTACGTCCAAATAAGCTGCGCGTTCTTGTGGCTAATTCGAAAGCTGCAAACGATATTGTTGCCAGTAATTTTATAAACCTTGAGTATCACGTCTACATCCCGTCTCGAGACGTAGAGATTGAGGGCGTGATCACAGAGATGAGTCTGGAGGCTGATTACGTGAAATCCAACGGCGTTGGTAAGTTTAAGAGCCTTGATTCGGCTTCGGTCGAAATCTTGGACTGCCGACAACTCAGAACTGCCAACGTCGTAAACGGAGTCAAAGTGTACTCACCTTCAGACTCATTTCGTGTTACCTTCGCGGGTACCGCCCTCCCTCACTTCGTCTTGATTGACGGAGTTTTAAGGCTTCCTGTGCGACTCTTTGTGCCTCGACCCATGGATTGTAAAAATTGCATCAAGTTGGGGCACACAGCGTCGCACTGTTGCAATAAGCCACGCTGTCCCCAATGCGGGGAGATTCATGGGGCTGGAGCGTGCTCAGCAATAGAGCAGAAATGTGTCTATTGCGGGGGCTCACCTCATGAGATCTCCTCGTGCGAGGCATTTAAGAGTCGCTGGGATAAACAGAAGCGCTCTTTAAAAGAACGATCAAGACGTTCTTATGCCTCTATCTTAAAGAGCGCTTCTCCACTGGCCCAACCGCATTCGAGTAACATTTTTTCTGTGTTGCCAGTTGACAACGAAGAGACGACTGATGAAGACAACCCATTTATTTTTGTTGCGAACTCCCGGAAACGTGTAAAAACAACATCAAAGACACCCAAGATTCCCAAAAAGATCCCTACAATAAGTCCTCCAATAAGCCCCCCTAAAAAACCTATTGCTGCAAAACAAAAAAATCAAACTCCCCCTGGATTCCGCACGATCTTTTCACCACAAATCGATCCAACACCAGCAGGGACCTCAAAGGCCCCCATAACTAATGAGGTTTTGTCTGATTCATCTTCCCAGCCGGGACTGTTTAAGTTGACAGACATTCTAAACGGTATTTTCTCGTTTTTTAACATCTCTGAATCCATCAAAGGTATTGTTAGTGCAATGCTTCCTGTAGTGAAGACATTTTTGAAGCAATTGATGCAAACTTGGCCCCTCATTTCAGTGTTTATCTCTCTCGATGGCTAATTTACGCCCAGAGGTCGGAGATATCACTGTTATACAGTGGAATTGTCGTAGTTTAATCCCTAAATTGGATCCGTTCAAATTCCTTCTCCATGAAACTAGTTGCGATATTTTTGCCCTTTCTGAAACATGGCTTTCTTCTCAATCAAACATCTCATTCCACGATTTTAATATTATCCGTTTGGATCGCAACGATTCTTATGGAGGGGTGCTTTTGGGGATCAATAAGCGCCACTCCTTCTATAGAATCCACCTCCCTTTATCAGGAGGAATTGAAGCTGTTGCATGTCATACAACTATAAGAGGTAAGGACTTATGTGTTGTCAGTTTGTACTGGCCTCATAGAGTTGCAGTGGATCGAAATCATCTAGAGGACCTGTGTTCAGTTTTGCCTGAGCCAAGGTTGATCCTGGGTGATTTCAATTCACATGGAACTGTCTGGGGAGAACGAATTGACGATAGTCGTTCTGCTCTTATTTATGACATTTGTGACAGTTTCAATTTAACAATTTTGAACACGGGTGAAAAAACACGAGTACCTAAACCCCCTGCAAGACCAAGTGCAATTGACCTCTCACTCTGCTCAAATTCACTATCATTGGATTGCCAGTGGAAGGTAATCCCTGATCCCAATGGTAGTGACCACTTACCAATCAAAATTACAATCACCAATGGGGCCAGCAATTCAAATTCTACATATATGGCATATGACCTTACAAGACACATCGATTGGAAAAAATATTCGGAAGAAATAACAACATCCATCGAATCTATGAATATTTTACCTCCTTTAGAGGAGTATCACTTTCTTTCACGTCTGATACATGAAAGTGCACTTTGGGCACAAACAAAACCCATCCCAAATTCATCAGTTCCTCGAAGGCCTCCAAACCCATGGTGGGACCAGCAGTGTTCCAAGCTGCATAAGGACAAATCAAAAGCATTCAAAGATTTTCGAAAACATGGAACTCTCGTTCTTTTTAATGCATATGTTTCCCTTGAAAATCAGTTCAAAAAATTGATCAAAGGGAAAAAGAAAGCGTATTGGAGGAATTTTGTGGGTGGTTTATCACGTGAAACATCATTGAGTACCTTATGGAAAGTGGCACGAAGCATGCGTAATCGATCATCTACGAATGAAAGTGAGGAATATTCGCATAGATGGATATTCAACTTCGCACGGAAAGTCTGTCCAGATTCTGCACCAGTACAAAAAATAATCCGGAATGTGCCTCCAGATAGGTGTGGTCTGGATTCCTGCTTTTCGATGGTCGAATTTTCAATTGCCCTCCTCTCTTGCAATAATTCAGCTCCGGGAATTGATAAAATCAAGTTTAACTTGTTGAAGAACCTTCCGGATGCCGCAAAATTTCGCTTGTTAAATTTATTTAATCAATTCTTGGAGCATAACATTGTTCCCCAAGAGTGGAGACAAGTGAGAGTCATTGCTATCCAAAAGCCCGGAAAACCAGCGTCTGATCCCAATTCGTACCGTCCAATAGCGATGTTGTCTTGTATACGCAAATTGATGGAGAAAATGATCTTGTTTCGTTTGGATAAATGGGTAGAAACAAATGGCCTCCTTTCAGATACTCAATTTGGGTTTCGAAGGGGCAAAGGAACAAACGATTGTCTTGCTTTGCTGTCTTCAGAGATACAAATGGCGTACGCAAAACGTGAGCAAATGGCTTCAGTGTTTCTAGACATAAAGGGAGCTTTTGATGCTGTCTCAATAGAGGTTTTGTCAGACAAGTTGCACTCCCGGGGTCTGCCTCCTCTACTGAACAACATCTTATACAGCTTGCTTTGTGAGAAACATTTGAACTTTGCTCACGGAGATATTGCAGTTAGAAGAATCTCTTACATGGGCCTTCCGCAGGGTTCATGTTTGAGTCCACTTTTGTACAACTTTTACGTAAGTGACATCGACAGTTGTCTCTCTGAAGGCTGCACTCTAAGGTCGAATTCACAGTGAGCGCGGTGCGAAGTGCGAAGCGAATTTCCAATTCGCGCGAAAATCCGCTTCTCATTGAAACACGTTGAAAAAAACATCGACCGGCCACAGTGCAAGCGAATTTTCGTGCGAAGACCCGGCTGGATCGCGCGAATTCATCCTGTTCATCCGGACATACACTGAAAATATTCTCTCGGATATTTTTTATCGTAAAATGATTTATCAAAAAAAAAATGTTTATTTATTTAATTATCATTGCCGTTTCTGTGTTGGTAATGAAAAATGCGCGGTTTTTTAGCGCGGATTTTCTAAAAAAAAACGCGGTTTCATTCTTTTTCAATTGAAACAAATTATAACTGGCAATAAACGACCGGTGGCATGAAAGCCCCACAATATGTGTATAGGGTGAAGAGGCTGAACGGATAGAAGTTGGAATTTGTTATCCGACGCTATCTTGAAGTCCAATATGGCCCCTTCCACTCAACTTTAAAATGCTGGAAGTGACTGAAAAGCACACGAAACTCCCACAATATGGGTATTGAATGAAAGTACTCAATAAGTAGAAGTCGAATTTGGCTGTCCGACGCCATTTTGAAATACAAGATGGTGGTTTCCGCTTAATTCAAAATGCAACAAATAACTGAAAATCGTAAGTTCCATCCACAATATAAGACATGAGTAAAAGGGATAAAAAAGTAGATGAAAAATTACTGACAAAAATTTAACAAAAATTTTGAGAGAACTGCAAAAAAGCACTGAAATGAATAAACAAAAATATAACAAGTGTTATTAAACTAAAGAAATATTGACAAAAATAACACAAAACTGTGGGAAAATATGAATAACTATTACTAAAATTTAAAAATATGACAAAAAAAAATAGTGACAAATGACAAAACTTTGAATAAAACACGCCAAATGTGGTTAAATAATTAAGCCAAAAATATGACAAATATTACAAAATAAGACAAAAATATGAGAAAAAATCACAGAAATGGCAAAACTATGACAAATGAAAAAAAAAATTTATGACAAAATTATAATCAAAATTTGACAATAAAATTACCTGACAGATTAATATAAGGGCCAATATTTAACAATAAATTTACAAAAATGACAAAATAATAACAGCAAATTTACAATAAAATCACAAAAATAAGGCAAAATGGCTAGAATATGAAAAAGTTCTGAAAAAAATATGACAATTTTTCAAAAATAATCACAATAATCTAACAAAATTATGAAAAATGAGATAAAAATATAACAAAATACTTTCAAATATATGTAAGAAAAATGACAAAATGATGACAAATACGACATAAAATCACAAAATTTAAAAAAAAAGACAAATCCGAACATATAATAATAATAATAATAATAATAATAATAATAATTTATGAATGATGAATATGTAAAAAATATATCGCAAATACGACGAAAACATGACACAATCTATACAAATCTATGGGCTTGTGATATGTGTAACTCAGTTGGCAAGTTAGTTCCCTCCTAAGCCAATGTCCGTGAGTTCAAATACAAGAGTAATCATCGAATGCAGTTGTACTGGAAAAGACTTTCAGTATGAAGAGCAGGTGGTAAAACGAATATAATCGAACGAAAAAAGACAAAACCATAAAAAAAAACTTACATTCAAATGAACAAAAAATCTGACAGAACTATGACAAAAATATGACAAATGAAAACATGACAAAATTATGACAAAAATTAAAATAAAATGAGAAAAATCTTACAGTACTATGACAACCTTTGTCAATTGTCATAGTTTTGTTTTATCATGGTTTTGTAACATGTTTTTTCATATTTTTTGTTGCATATATTTTTATCATATTTGTAAGAATTTGGTCATAGTATTGCCAGATTTATGTTATTTTATTTCAAAATTTTGGTCATAGTATTTTTTATTTTTGATTAGTTATATTCCATTTTTCATATTTTTCATAATGTTGTCAAATATTTGTCAAAGTTTTTATTTCGAGTTTTGGTATTATTATTAATTTGTTGTTATTATTTAGTCAATTTTTATAAATTTTTGTCAGATTTTTTTTTAATTTGGTCATGACTTTGCCATTTCAATCATAGATTTGGTATATTTTTCTCATATTATTGTAATATTTTTATCACCTTTGCCATATTTTTATTAAAGTTTTGTCAGCGTTTCGTAAAATTTGTTATTATAATATTGTTATATTTATGTCATAGTTTTAGTAGATTTTTTTCTGCGATTTTCAGTCATTAAAAATATTTTAAAGTTGAGCGGAAGCCGCCGTATTGGATTTTAAGATGGCGTTTCATAGCGTCAGATTGCAAAATTCGACTATTACTAATTGATTGAGTTTTTCGGAATTAACGCGCTCACAGTTTTGTTTATTTGCAAAGATTTTTTCACGTGTGATTAATTTTTGCAACACCGAAGGTTTTTTTCAGTGTTGAACCGCTTCGCAATTCGCGTGCACTGAGGCCGGCCTTCAAAAACGAACTTGCGAAATTCATCCGGTGAATGAATATTTCGCTTCGCAGTTCGCTGCGCGCTCACTGTGTTCGTACCCTAAGACAACTTGCAGATGACGGCGTGGTGTCTGTCACAGGATCTACTGAGTTTCATCTGCACGGACCTTTACAAGATACTTTAAACAGATTATCAACCTGGGCTTTGGGGCTTGGGATTGAGTTTTCTCCACAGAAAACGGAGATGGTTGTTTTCTCTAAGAAACGTAGACCTGCTCAACCTAAACTTCAACTCCTGGGCAGAACGATCACTCAATCGAGGTGTTTTAAGTATCTTGGGGTTTGGTTTGATTCCAAATGTACCTGGAGGGCCCACATTGATTATCTGAAAGGAAAATGCCAACAAAGAATCAATTTTCTCCGATCAATCACTGGCACCTGGTGGGGAGCCCATCCAGAAGATCTTTTAAAATTGTATCGAACAACCATTCTCTCAGTGATGGAATATGGAAGCTTCTGTTTCCAGTCAGCTGCCAAAACTCACCTCATCAAACTCGAGCGTATCCAATACCGTTGTCTCCGCATCGCTTTGGGCTGTATGCCCTCAACGCATAACATGAGTCTCGAAGTTTTGGCAGGAATACTCCCACTTAAAGATCGATTCAATTTATTATCACTCCGGTTCCTCATCAGGTGTGAGGTCATGAACCCATTGGTGATTGTAAATTTTGAAAGGCTTCTTGAGCAAAATTTTCAAACCAGATTTATGTCTATATACCATGTCCTCATGTCAATGCAGGTTAACCCTTCTCCGTATTCTCCAGCTCGTGTTTGTAGCTCAGACTACGATAACTCTTCTGTCCAGTTTGATTTGTCTATGCAGCAGGAAATTCGTGGAATCCCGGATCCGCATCGTCCACTTCTGATTCCAAGAATTTTCGAAGCTAAATATAGACACGTCGATGCTGATAAAATGTACTTAACTGATGGATCACTTATAGAGGAATCAACAGGATTTGGAGTGTTCAATGAAATATCTAGCGCCTCTTACAGCCTCGAGTCACCATGCTCTGTGTATATAGCAGAGTTAGCAGCAATTCATTGGGCTTTGGACAGTATCGCTTCAAGGCCAGTTGGGAACTACTTTATTGTAACGGATAGTCTGAGTTCTGTTCAAGCAATTCACTCAATAAAACCGGGAAAGCACTCGCCATACTTCTTCGAGAAGATACGGGATAGTTTGAGTGCTTTATCAAAACGTCGCTTTACCATCACCTTTGTTTGGGTTCCCTCCCATTGCTCGATAGAGGGTAATGAGAAGGCAGACTCTCTGGCAAAGGTGGGGGCGATGGAAGGCGACACGTATCAGCGTGAAATCGCCTTCAACGAATTTTACTTTTTAGTTCGAAGAAACTCTCTTGTCAACTGGCAGCGCAAATGGGACGAGGATGAGTTGGGTCGGTGGCTGCACTCGATTATCCCAAGGGTAAGCCTTAAACCATGGTTTAATAGATTGGACCTGAGTCGAGATTTTATTCGTATATTTTCCCGTCTCATGTCCAATCATTATTCCTTAGACGCGGTACTCTATCGTTTAAATATTGCTAGCAGCAATTTGTGTAGTTGCGGCCAAGGTTACCACGACATCGAGCATATTGTTTGGTCGTGCGAGGTCCATCTTGTCGCTAGAACGAATTTCATAGACTCCCTTCGGGCCCGAGGAAAACCACCCTATGTTCCAGTGAGAGATTTGCTGGCTGTCGTGGACTTGGACTACATGTTCGAAATATACCTTTTCCTAAAAGCTATTGATCTTCGTCTATAATTCTTTTTTATTTTCATATTTCCCTATCTATCTTCTTTTTTCTTTAAAAGTGAACTAGATATAAGCACACTATTGTAATAAAAAAAAGGTGTCTGGCTCCTTAAAGCCTAAAGGTATGAGCCGTTTCAAATAAAGAATTTACAAAAAAAAAAAAAAAAAATTCTCGCCGCCTCAGTGGTGCAAGGACTAATGCAAGAATGCCGCTGAAAGACCGAGCAGGTCAGTTATTGACCGATCGAACAGATCAGCTCAAACGATGGACTGAGCATTTCGTACAACTCTTCCGAGTCACGAATAGCAATGGCCAACAGAACCCGCAGCTCGAAGCGCCAACAGTGAGTCGCATAAATGGCGTCAACTCGGAAGCGCCCTCGCTGGCTGAAATAGAAGCGGCTATCAAAAACATGAAATCCAACAAAGCACCTGGGATCGATTGCATCCCTGCTGAAATGCTGAAAGCCGACCCTGCCCTATCAGCACAAATGTTGCACCGTCTTTTCGCTGACATCTGGGATACTGCAACATTCCCGGCCGACTGGATGCAGGGTATTCTCGTAAAGGTCCCGAAGAAAGGAGACCTGACAGAGTGCGGTAACTGGCGAGGCATAACGTTGATCTGTACAACCCTCAAAGTACTCTGCAAGGTGATCCTGAACAGGATCCAGGAGAAAATCGACGCTACACTTCGACGGCAACAAGCTGGATTCCGATCCGGACGATCATGTGTGGACCACATCACAACGCTACGAATCATACTGGAACAAATCAACGAATTCCAGGACTCTCTTCTGCTGGTGTTCGTTGATTTCGAAAAAGCATTCGACCGACTTAACCATGAAAACATCTGGGCGGCTCTAAGACGACGAGGGGTCCCAGAGAAACTAGTCAATCTCATGTATGTATTCTATCACCGCTACTTTTTCTAATCGTAATGGATGAGATTCTGATTGGATCGATTGACTGTGCACCGAACCGAGGATTGCCGTGGAATCCTTCAACAATGGAGCAACTGAACGACCTTGACCTGGCTGACGATATTGTTATGCTCGCCCAAACACAACCAGATATGCAGAGCAAACTCGACGACCTCACCGAAAGTTCCAAGGCAGCAGGTCTCAAAGTCAATGTCGGAAAGACCAAGTCAATGGAGATCAACACAGGAAATCCCTCCAGTTTCATGGTAGCTGGGCAACAAGTTGAGAAAGTGGAGTGCTTCCAGTATCTTGGTAGCCAGATAACGCCTGATGGTGGTACCAGAAAAGACATCGAAACCCGGATCAGAAAGGCCCGATTTGCGTTCGCGAGTCTCCGAAACATCTGGCGGTCACGCCAGATCTCTCTACGAACGAAAATCCGAATCTTCAACTCAAACGTCAAATCCGTATTGCTGTACGGGTGCGAAACTTGGTGCACGTATGCGGTAGCGACGCGAAAACTGCAAGTATTTGTAAATCGCTGCCTGCGGAATATTATCCGCGCTTGGTGGCCTGGCAACTGGATCTCGAATGAGGAACTACATCGCCGGTGTCATCAAAAGGCGCTAGAAATCGAGATTCGGGAACGTAAGTGGAGATGGATTGGGCACACACTGCGAAAAGATGAAAACGAGATTTGCAGAGAGGCGCTAGATTGGAATCCAGAAGGTCATCGAAGAAGAGGCAGACCCAGAAACTCGTGGCGGCGAAGCCTAGCCGCTGAAATCCGAACTGTCGACGAGAATCTTGACTGGGACCAAGTGAAGACGCTGGCTCCGGATCGTCAACAGTGGAGGTCTTTTACCACGGCCCTATGCACCGGAGGATCGGCGCGGGATCATTAAGTAAAGTAAGTATCGTTGAAAATTTCCAAAATCGTGCTTACGTAATTAGTGAACGGCCCTTTACATGATGCAACAGTTATTTGAAAATAAAATTTCGAATCATAAAATCGTTTATCATTTAATCTTGAAAATTATCAATAGCAGAATTTATAGCATTCCTTTAGCAGAACCGATTTACTTTATTTTCATCCAACACTTTTCGATTTGAGGGAAACAAAATAGCTCTTTGGATAAGGTAGCATGAATAAGGAGCAAGCAACATTCGGTTTAGGGTTTTGGTTGTTTGTCTCACCCTTTTAGATCCTTTCTATCATAACGGTCAATGAAAAGTTTTTTCTTTTCGAAACATACGGATAGACCGAACTGTATTGTAATTTTATTTAAAAAAAAGTGTTTAGAATACAAATTAATTCATTGAATATACTCATATCATTGCTTTTTTCCGAAAACTCAATTTAAATATATTAAAATAAACTAAACCCCAGTACGGTTTAAAATCTTTTGATCTTTCGTTTACGATTAGCTTGTGCACATACACACACTTTTTTGCCATCTGATTTTTTATCTCTAACATCTGGCATCCCTGGACCCACTACAACCAGCTGTCAAAACTTTTTTCAATATGGCGGAATGGCGATTTGGCATATGAGATCACCATACTAGAGCCACCATGGTTCCAATCGAACCACAGAAAATAATAAATAGGTTAAAATTTACCGAGATAGCAAGGTGAACGCTCGTGAAAGCCAAAAAGGTAAATTCTACCTCTTCGAGGTGAAACTCACCTCACAGCGAGGTAAAATTTACCTGAATCGAGGTTGGAAAAATTTACCGAGAAAAAAGCTAAATCTTACCTCGTAGCGAAGTGAAGTTCACCTGAATTGAGCTCAATAAAAAAGTATAATTCACCTAGAAAAAAGTTAAATCCAAATAAGGTAAAACTTACCTCGTAGCGAGGTGAAATTGACCTGGATTGAGCTAAACAAAACGGTACAATTAATCTTGAACAAAAGTAACTATTTGCCGAATCCATTTATTGAGGTTAAGCTGTTTTGTCGTTCAGAAGGGAAGTTTTGTTTCGTTATATCATTTTGTTGTGCTGGTTCTCGTCCTAATACTTTGCTTTTGTTTCAGATCGGCCTAGCTTCAAGGTGTATTCCACGTCATCCCGGAAAAGCCGGACCTGACTGGATTAGTCACCAATATGGTGCGAAAAAACGCGAAGCCGAATTGCCACGAGCCTGGCGACTTACTGGACTTACTGCAATGATTTTTTATTGCCGCCGACCGTGGCCTAGAGGATAGCGTTCAAGTCTTCTAAGCCAAAGGTCATGAGATCAAGTCTTGATCACGGCAAACATAGTACTCTTTCTGTGGGTTGGTGCCCGAATAGAAAAGTAAGGTGAAAAAACCATGAAGTTCATTGGCTGATATGAATAAAGCTCTAGTAATTGCTTTTGCTATTTTCGAGCAGTTTTGTTAGTCAATATCTTCGAATGGCATGCATATTTTTAATCCGGAGCAGGTTGAAAGTAAATGTTTTACTCAGCTTTTTCATATCTAGCTGAGCAAATGCTTTCAAATGTTGCCATTCAAAAGTTCGAGCAGAGTAAAAGCTATCGAAGCAATTGCTATTTTTTTATTCATACCACCTATTTTCACTCTATCGTGGATTTTATGGTTGATAATATGAATAACACGGTATTGAAACCTTGAATGCACTGTCAAATTCATTGTTTTTTAGTATGATATTCATGGTTTTGGCACAAATTACCATGAAAAAGAGGGGTTGTTAAGCAACTTAACCATGAAAAAATCAACTTTTTTCCATACATTTGAAAACACAAAACTCTAAAGTTGATGGTTATTTCAGCATCCAGTTTTTCTAATAGGAACTGTGGAATTTATCGTCCTCCAATGAATTTTCATCGGTTTTTGAATATGTTTTGACCGTAGAATTTTTTTTTTTTTTTTTTAATTTTTTTATTGGCTTTACCTCTATAACATAACCGGCCAAGTGTTAATTACTCTTCTACTTACATGTCTATTTTACATTCAATTACAAAATTAGCTATCGTTTTATATAATTCAATGTCTTTCTTTTTTAGTATCAAATGAATATCGGGTGGAATTCCTTTTTTCATTAAAATTCGCCAAATAGGTCTACGAAGATTTTCAAATCTGCTGCATGCGAAGATAATGTGATCAGGATCTGCGATGGATTCGCCACAACTGCACGTCGCGTCCAATAGGATACCATTTCTAGTCAGATGAGCAGGGAGCCGTGAATGATTTGATATTAATTTGGAAAGGATTACAATTTGTCTGCGGTTGAGATCCAAGCTACTAAACCATGGTTGGAGCGAAACGTTAGAGATGATGCTGTGACAGAAACGTCCTTTAGTTCCTGCATTCCACTTTGCTTGCCATTTGTGCACTGTTGTACGCCGAATCGGAAACTGGATGTCGAATGATGTTAAAATATAATCTGCTGTACCACCATTGATGCACGCACTTTTCGCCTCTTGATCTGCCAACTCGTTCATTGGAATACCTCTGTGAGACGGAACCCATATCAGATGGATCTCGTGCCCCATTCTTTGTCCTTCAAGAATGGAAGCTTTTATATCGTACCAAGCAACGGGATATTTTTGATTGATGTTGATTTTTTGAAGGCTCGTGAGACAACTCAAACTATCGGTTAGAATAATATACTGAGCAACAGGAAGGCTTACGATCATTTCCGCAGCATGCCTGATTGCTAGAAGCTCTGCCATATAAACTGATGCTTTACTGTCGAGTTTGATCCCTTCTGCAGGCGCTCCGAAACTATTTACCACAGCATAACCTGTGCCGTGTATATCTTTCGACCCGTCAGTTGCCAAGATTTTCGCGTTGGCATACACTTCCAAGAGATAGTTTGAAACCAAATCAGCTGCCGATGAGTTCTGGTGTTCTGAACATAACCGTTTAACAGTGAGATCAATGGATATTATTGTTCTTACAACTTCACGGTTGACCATGTAGCATGGGAGATTATTTAGAGGCTGTTCAAGTGGAATAAATTCGTTAAGCATTCTTATGGCGCGGTGTATTCCCGTAGCCACTAAGCCACCTTCCAAGATCGGTCTGGAGTATTGACCATGCCAAGAAGAAAGTGACGCTCTTTTATTTACAAAACGCATGACAGCAAGTTCTCTTCTTTGTTGCAGCGGAATAATACCAGCCATCACTTCGAGTGAACCTGTGTGGGTGGTTTTTGTGGAGCCCAAACAGATTCGAATTCCTGCCCATTGTAGTCTATCCAAAACGATGGCTTCTTTTTGTGTTAACTCCGTCATAAATATGGAACCGTATTCCAATATTGATCTCACACATGACTTGAAAATAGCTAACATTGCTGCTGGATGTGCTCCCCATGACTGGCCCGATATGCTTCGTAGAAAGTTAAGATACGGAGTCGTACGTTTTTGTACCTCTCTAATATGACACGACCACGACAGATTTCGTGTGAGGTACATGCCGAGTAACCTCAGGGATCTGACGTATTCCAAAGTGCAACCGCCGATATTTATTTCTGGGGGATTATCGCATTGTTGTGTCGAGATCAGAAGGCACTTACATTTCGTGGGCGAAAGTTCTAACCCAAGGTCGAAAATATTTTCCACAACTATATCCACTGCCCTTTGGAGAGATTCGCAACTATGCTCCAGCGAGGTTCCTCTTACAGCAATTGTTGTGTCATCGGCGTAATTTACGGTTATCACATCAGGAGGGACACTGTTGATCAATCCACTGATCACAACATTAAAGCATAACGGACTTAGTGGAGATCCCTGAGGAAGGCCTTTCCACGTTGTCCTAGATATTGAATCTAATCCATTTGAAATGCACAAATTCCTTTCTTCAAAAAGATGGAAGATACTTCTTACTAGGCATTCAGGGACTGTTAATGAGCGTAATTCGCGGACCAGAACATTAATTTCCACGTTGTCGTAGGCGGCTTTGATATCGAGGCTACATATCACCACATGCTCTCTTCTTTTCAAAGCTAAAGAAGCTTCATTAATCAGGGGAAACAACGCATCCATTGTTCCTCGTCCTTTCCTAAAACCGTTGATAGCTGAAGGGAACAAGTTGTTGTTTTCGATGAAATGTTCTAGTCGATCTTTGATTATGAGTTCATACACTTTGCGAAAACATGAAGCTAACGCGATTGGGCGAACAGCAGAAGGAGAAATCGGATCATGACCACTTTTAGGAATCGGTACAATTTTAAAGGTTTTCCAGCTTTCCGGAATTCTTCCTGAAGCAAAAATTTGGCAATAGATTTTTCGCAACTGACTAAGCGCCGCCCATGGGAGATGATTTATGACGGAATATGGAACACCATCCAAACCAGGAGCCGAATCTTTACCGATTTTTAAAACTGCTTGAATATCCGATACTGAGAATGGTAAACCAGTTTGAGGGCAACACGAACATTGTAGAAAAGCCGGGGGTGGATTTTTGGCAGATGAGGGAGCCAACTTGTCCAAAACATCGTTGGCCAAATTGTCCGAAATTCTAAGGTTTTTTGATGGCTCTCCGCGCCCTTTGAATCTTCTAGCCATCCTCCATAAGGTTGTGAGGGACGTAGAACTATCACAACTATCACAAAAATGTTGCCAACTTTTCCTCTTCTTCTCGCGTACCAAATTTCTGAACCTTCGTTCTGTATTAGCGTACCCTTCGTAAGCTTCGGTTGACAGCTCTCGTTTCCAAGCGCGGAAAGCAACTCTGGTGGCTTTCTTCGCTTCTGTTAGCTCTTCGTCCCAATAGGGTTGCGGTATTCGGCGAGTGTGGTTCGAGTTTACTGATGGACAGGATCTGCGCAGTGCTTGCCAAATCAGCTCAAAGAAGACATCAAAGCTATCCGGTTCTCCATTTTCGACGAATGATTCCTCGAGGCTTCCGGTAAAACGTTCCCAGTCGATTTTCCGAACATTGATTCCAGAGTAGAATTTCATCGCGCATGTAGTACTCGAATGAAAAACTATCGGAAAATGATCGCTTCCATTTGGTGAATCCAAAACCTCCCAGTCGAAGCACAAACTAAGGCTCGAAGAAACCAGCGTGATATCAATTGCGCCCCACGACCGGTTTACATCAAACCTAGTTGGCTGACCATTGTTGAGAATGACGAGATGAGATGTTTCGATGGCTTGATGAAGACGGTCTCCACGTGTGTTTCCATGATCGCTTCCCCATAGGTGATGTTTTGCGTTAAAGTCTCCTCCAATGATGCACGGTTTCGGAACGGTTGATAAAAAATTATCAAACTGAGTCTGCGATATGTTGGCTTGCGGGTGTATGTACACAGATACAATAGTGATCAACCCGGAGATGTATTTGATCTGGCAGGCAACGGCTTGAATATCCGCTGACAGTGCAATAGGAAATGCTACGGGATTCAGTTCTGAACGAATCGCGATGGCTACGCCCATCGAGTTTCGTCTGTGATCTTTACGAAAAATGGTGTGCTGCGGTAGACTAAAGTTTGTGTGATTGTCGAGATGTGTTTCACTCAAAAGCGAAATATTGATATTGTGTGTATTTATGAGCTGGATTAAAGATGAGCGTTTACTATTTATCCCTCTACAATTCCATTGTAGACATTGCAGAGGAACGGTGGCTGTTAAAGTGCTTGGTGTGGTGTTTTTCATAATCTGAGATTAGCAAAATATCCTTTCATTTTATCACTTACAACATCCGAAATTCTCTCCAAAACCATTTGTTGAATTTTTTGTCGAGTTTCAACATCTTCCTCAGGAACTTCCAGAGCCTCTGCAACGATATCGATGACCTCAGTAGATTCAATCGTCGATCGGATCGAATCGCAAACCCCGTCAGAAATGTTAACTTCAAGTTGGGGAAGCTCATCGTCCGAATCGACATTATAACGACGTTTGCTGGAAGGATTAGACCCATTCTTGTCAACATTACTTGTTTGGCAAGCAACTGCCACGGTGGATTTTGTTGTTGGTTGGGAGATGATAGTTAGTGAGTTTGATGATTCATTTGAAGTTGTTCCACAAAACCAATCGACACGTCCTTGTGAAAAAGTGTCGCGCCGCTCTTTATCGGTTTTCTTTTTTTGAATTATTTTCGGACAAAGCTTGTGATCATTGGCCCGATGGGAGCCCAAACAGTTAACGCACTGGGGCTCACTGTTTTCACATGCATGATCTTCGCCGCCCACTTGCTCCAAGCATTGGTTACAGCGTTTAGCACTCTTGCATCCTTTTTTATCATGTCCCAAGCGCCAGCAGTTACCACACTGGCGGACAGGATAAATGTACTGCTTAACAGAATAAAGCACTCTATTCAACTCGATGTGAGTAGGTAAACTCTGCCCAGCGAAAGTAAAAATCACCGTAAACAGGGCTTCCTCTTTATCATCAGCTAATTTTCTAAGCACACGACGAGCATGAACTATCTCCGGGTTATCAACTTGATTCGACTTGCGTTTATCGTACGCATTAGCAAACTTCAATTCTTCATCACAAATATCCGGCTCAATATAGGCTACCCCAAGACACTCCACCAGCCGTTGGGGGATAAAAAAACGCACTTCATTTGAGGTACCGATGCCTGCTATTTCATTAGCAGCATCCCTCGATCGCATCAAAATTTTCATTTTGGTTTTAGAAACCGGCATAGCACGTATAAAATCGTCACCAAATTTCTTCACCAGACTTTTAGCAATCTTCGCAGCAGATATATTTCCGACATTTGTTTCAGCCATAACGAGATATGGCCCAGCATAATTTTCGTGATATTTCCGCACTCGAACTTCATTTTTCGATGACCTTGGTGTATCGTTGTGGGTCATTGCACCGCTCGACAATAGCGTGTGGAAGGAGAGAAGAAAAATAAATTAGATTTCGATTCAGCTCACACACACGATGTGCAACGTACCGTAGTTCAAACGAGAACCGTAGAATTTCATGGTTGACATTTATTTATATTTTGATATAGGGGGTTTTCGGATAATTTTGACAAATCAAAATTTTTAATTTTTATTAATTTTATTAAAAAAAACTTATTTACATTTTGATATCGTTCACTTCTCCTCTTCCTGGATAGAGAATTGCTTTTTCCAAGCATGTTTGGATGCCTGGGCGTAAAAATCGAATTTATTCTCATCCGACCGTCGCAATATTCTCGTACGATGGACCCTGCAGAACAGACTTTGTATATCAGCTCCTAAATTAAAAAAATAAATAGATATTGTAAATAAAAAAGACAAAATTATATAGTCTTGAAAAGTACTTACCGTATGAATTTTCGTTTGAAAATTGTCGAAAACAAAAAAAACTGTCCGGATAAATGGCGCGTAAACAAAATCTGCACACGAACAATATTTTATCCCTCATACCGAAAAACGATTACACTGTCACACGATTGCAACTGTGAAGCGTCATGAATTGACAGTAGATTTTACGGTTACTTTGAATACCATGGTGGTTTCAAATTTTTTGAAGGTTGATAAAGATTTTGAAATTAGGATGAAGTTTATTGTTAAGTTGAATATTGCCGTTTGGTTATTTTAATACCATGGTCTTTGCTATTCGGGTGGTGTTATCATTAGTAAAATGCTAGCCATATATCCTTAAAAGATGTACGCTTAGTCTTAAGTAGAATTTAGATCTCTTCAAAGAAACATGAAGTTTCACTGAGATCCTATATGTGTGTGTTCGTTAAAAAAAAAAAAATATAAAGAATAGTTCCTATTTATTTCAAATAAATATAAATTTTGAATGCATTTTGTTTTCATTTTTATTGAAGAAACCAACCAAACCAACTAGCATTTACCTTTTAAATCAGGGAATGGAAAAACGGTATTTTTACTATTTTGCTAGGTGAATGCGAAAAAGGTAAAATTTACCTTTTTGCTAGGTGAATTAAAAAAAGGTAAAATTTACCTCGAAAGAAAAAAATTACCTCGCAAAAAGGTAAATTATACCTTTTTTTTATTTTCCGTGAACTGTCAAAAGTCGTTCCAATCCAAGGTGTGTGTATACAGAGATGTTAAAATCGCGAGTCTACATACTCGCACTTTGCCCTTCTTTGCAGAACGATTTTATTTCGTTAAACTCAATCTGCAATGATGCTATCTAAAGTTCAACTCGGAAAGCATCAGGAAGTAAGCTTCGGGTAAACTCGGCAGGAGTAAACAGCAATCGGGGGAGAAACATCAGCGAAGCAAACGAACAGTTCAGCGAATTAAAGAAAAAATCGTTTTCGTTCGGCAGCCGAACACATCAATCGGACAACGCATGGGGGCGTGGCTAAAAGTGATAGATACAAGGGAACGGGAAACGAGCGAGAGGAGGGTGCGAGGAATGTTAACTCGGTCCGTCGGGCAACGATCGCTCGTGAGCATTCGTGTACGGTAAGCTTCGTTCTGTTGTTTCATTGGTGTGATTTTATTCCTGCGAGGAGGGGAAAACATCAACTCGGAACTGTTCTCTTTGTTTTGTGTGCAATCACGTCATGATTGGAACGAAGATAAAATCAATCTGCACACAACAAGTTAAACTCGGAAAAAATCAGCCGAATGATTCTTTCCGAGGCGAGTTTAAACACCGCTGTGTATATATATATATATAGGAGGTGTACCGATAAATCGAATTCCCGATTCAGCCATTTTGGTTTGCGGACTGCGAACTTTCATGGAGTTTGTTTACCAACAAACCACTGAGCTCTAAGCAGCAGCAACCGACTCCGTCTGATTTTTCTCCCCGGGTCCCTCGAAACCACCGAAGTTGTAGTCACTCATGCCACTGCCGGAGTCCGCGGGGTACCAGTTCGTTCGCCGGGTTATTTTTAACGCTATACAGCCCGTTGTTTTGCACCGGTTACCATAGGAATTTTAACCAAGTAAATTTTGCTGGAAACCAACAATCCGTTTTTCTAATTGCTGGATTTTTCAGCATTCGGTTGTGTTCCTTTCTTTTTGGCTGAAAAATCAGCAATTGGTTTTCAAATTGCTGGACTTTCCAGCAATTGATCTAGTTGCTGGAAAATCAGCAATCGATTTGTCAAATTGGAGTCTTTTTGTTTTCGTACGCTGAAGAGCAAGGTGAGACTGCATTTTACGAATTTTGTTTAGATTAATATAATTATTTTTATTTTCCTCTATATTCTAGCAAGTAGGTATCAAGTCAAGGGTAAGTTTTCATTGTACAGGTAGGTATTCCATAAAAGATACTAATCAAAACTATTTTTACAGGAGGCGGATGATCAACATGATCAACACTTTGGCACAAAGCTGCCACTCCAGAGCCGGTGTTAGAAAGTTGTATAAAAAGGGTTTTTTTGGAAATAAATAAATCCCTTATTGAAAATGGGAGAAAATAATTGTTTTTATTGCTTATTATATGCACAGCTAATATTAAATTTCAATGTTGAATTAAAATACAAATTTGATACTAAATACAGCCGGTTGTGTTGAAAGAAATAGCTGGTTTACAGCAATCTGGATTGCTGATTTTCCAGCAATCTGGATTAAGTTTCAGCATTAAGTTTTGCTGAAAAGTCAGCGGGACAAAAACCAGCAAAATTTGGCTGGTTTCCAGCAAAAAAAAATTGCTGTGTAACTTCATTGGTTTCTACCAGGGAGGTGGCAATCTTGTTCTTCTTTCGAACAAGAATCTTTTTCTTTTTTTCTATCCATCGGGAGAGACGTTTATGGTGTTTTCCTCTCAAAGCAGTACGAAGTCTCAAGAGTCAAAATTTCAACCAATGAGGAATCAACCGCACTTCTCTAGCATTTGACATTTAGTTTGGGTCTTTGACAGCAAAATGTCAGGTTTGTTATGGGCCCACAAAATCGTGGGCCCGTAATTTTGATGGTTGTCAAATTCAATGACAAAGGATAGGGATGCCATCTCCCTGGTTTCTACGTGTTTTCGCAGCCGAATTTGCCTGAATATTGAGGTAATGGCAGAATGTGCATTCCGGATCCATCAGTCCCGCAGGACCGTAATTGCCAGGTGATGAGATTGAACAGTTTATGGACGAGGTTTCATTTCCATGGAAGCCTTTGGAACCGTCCTACGCCGTTTGGCCTAAAGTCATTTGGCATAAAGCCGTTTGGCATAACGTCGTTTGGCATTAAATCATTTGGAATAATGGTCATTTGGCATAATGGCCGTTTGGCATAATGGCTGTTTGGCATAATGGCCGTTTGGCATAAAAATATAAAAATTCATAAGGTAACATAAAATGTTGCTAGAAATTAAAATACAAAAGTTTTTTTTTTCAATTTACCGATTTTCTAGGTTTAATCAAATCCCTAGGAAGGCCCCGTATTTCTAAGTTTACCCAAAGCTAGAGACAATCCCCTAACTCGGCACGCAACGCGAAGCCTAAGGACCATACTTCATTTTAGTTCGAACGCGAAGCGTGAGGAGGCTTACTCGAAAATTTGATCCATTATTTTAGGATGGCCCCGTCTTTCAAAGTTTATTCGAAGCCCTAGGAAGGCCCCATGTTTCTAGGTTTACCCGAAGCTAGGGGCAATCCTCTAGCCCGGTTCGCAACGCGAAGCGTAAGGACAATACTTCATTTTAGTTCGAACGCGAAGCGTGAGGAGGCTTCCTCGAAATTTTGATCCATCATTTTATGCCAATTATGCCAAACGGTCATTATGCCAAAAGGCCGTTATGCCAAACGGCCGTTATGCCAAACGGCCATTATGCCAAACGGCTTTATGCCAAACAACTTTTATGCCAAACGGCTTTATGCCAAATGACTTTATGCCAATTGGTATACAATCGTTGGAACTGCTGCCGATCGTTCCCTTGTTGACTTTATCTTTACGCCCGCAAGCAATTTGATAAGCAAATTCATACGTTAGTATTAGTGGGACTTTATGTTAGAACAAAAAAAGTAATTAAACCGTAGGGTAAATGATCTTGAGCGGAACTAGTCGAAATCTGATCTTGAGCGGAACCATTTATTTTTCCTAAGATCTAGGCAATGATTGTTTATAAATCTTATCGAAATGTTGATAAAACACTTTTTCAAGATCTTTTCATACAAGCTTTGCCATTTTTGCTAAAATTTATTAAATGAAATAATGTTATTAAAAGCTTTAAAAACATACGCATTTCTGCTGCAATTTTCACCAATCTATGCTGACATTGAACGTCAATTTAATGTTACCCTTGGCCGTTATAAACTGATTTTTAATGACTAAAATGGTAGAAAAATTCTTGAAAAAGCATTATTCAGGTTTTTGTAACAAGTTTTCCATCAAAATATCAATTAATCGCTTAGTTTTTAAAAGTAAAATATGATCTTGAGTGGAACCATCTTCGATCTTGAGCGGAACCACTAGCTTCCAAAATAAACCGCTAGGTGCGCTGTCTTAAGCCTTATGTCTCACACGCAGCTTTTACCCCTGAATGTAAGCAACACCTTTATATTTTTCTTATTATATCAGCCTTAGGGACAGAAAAAATATAAAATTAAGTTCGAATAAAACTAAAAATTACTTTAATTGGTGTTACAACGTACCAAACCAGGCACTCAAAATGTTTTATTTATTAGGGTACAAGAAATGTTTTTCGATTCTTTCTTTCAGAGGACGATGGTCAGGTGGAGGAAGGCTTTCATACATATTTTTTGGCATAATTTTAGAACTAATGAAGCCAATAAAGTAAATTTATTATTTCAGAATAAGAATTAATCTTCATTGCCAGTACTATTCGATCTTTAAGAAGCAGCTTTCCTTTAAAGAGGCTGTTCTTGATGTTGAAATTCGAATTGAAAACGATATAGGTACCTACCAATAAACAAAAATTCATATTATTTTTTACGCAAAATTCCTTCAGTTCTAAAATGTGTTTCAAAGCACATCTGATTAGCTATTTTATAATACTTAACGATTCAATTGGTGGCCTAGTGTTGAAAACCTATCCGACTCCCTACTGTTTGATGTTTTGACTTGAGCTGGAACTCATGGAAATCAGTTTGAGATATAAGTGTTTTATCTATTGAGCTAAATGCTTAATGTTTCCATATTTTTTAAAAATAAACTTATTTTATCGTGATTCATAAGAAACTGGAATTTATTATAAACTTTATTCTATGAATAAGTTGTTTAGAGCAAGAATGCTGAAATCAAAGAATAATCTGTAATTTCACAGAATTTTGAGCAAATTTTTATCAAAGATTCTGTGCCGGTGAACACAGAAATTTTAAATATTCACAGATTTCACAGAATTTTTGAATTTTGAATTGATTTCCAAAATTATAATTTTTGGTGAATATTAAATTTAGGTTTCTTACTTTGAATTAAAAAAGTTTGATAAAAATTACAATGTTAACTGATTTTTCCCAACAAGAATATAAAAAAAGAAGCAATTTATCATAAACTTTCAATGAAATTGAAGGAATTAGCATCACAGGAATCCATCACTGAATTTTGGGATAAAAGTACAAAAAATCAGATTTTTTTTCAAAACACTTTGATTTAGAGCAATGTACTGTTTTATTTGCAAAATCTGTAATTTAAGGCATCTTCTTTTGTATTACTGACTTTGTCGTAACCTTCAAAAGTTGTTCGGGGCAATATGACTCAACACGCACATTCAAATAATTTCTTAATATAATAATGAACCTAATTCTTGAAATAGAATAACTAGAATTTGAGTCTGTTGAATCTGTTCTTTCAAAATAAGATACAGTGAATCAAAGTGAGAATTGAATATCTTTATTGAAGTAAGACATTAATTTTAACGGATATTTTGTGAACAACTTTGGAAGGCCAAGTTTTTGTAATTTACGTAAAACATCAATTTTAGAACTTAAAAATCCTTAAAGATGAAATATAATTGAAGTTTTCACAGTTACACAAAGATTTGGAATGATAGCTATTAAAGATGTTGACAGTACAAAATGGTTCCGCTCAAGATCATATTTTAGTTCCGCTCAAGATCAGCATGGTTCCGCTCAAGATCAGAATTCTTTCTTCAGTAAAACAGCTCTAGAGTTATCAGAATTTACACTAAAATATTCTACAAATCATCATTAGAAAGCAGAAACCCAGATCTATCCGCTGAACTAAAAAAAATTTCGTTCGGATATAACCCCTATCCATACCGCTTGGTCAACTGTTCCGAGTCGCGTCGAATTGAGCCAATTAGTTCCGCTCAAGATCATTTACCCTACTGTCTTAAAGATTCGTGTTTCTAATACCGTTTTTTTTCACCTGGAGGCAAACCAGGGGCAATTTAGGTTCGCTCTACACAGAAAAAAATAATGACTATTACGTGTCATTGAATATGCTCGCCTTTAAAATAATTCGACCTGTAATTTAAAAAACATTTAGTTTTAAATCGGAAATCATTTAAAATTACAGCAAATGCCCTGTAACAAAAGGAGCAAGACAGTTGCCGTAGTTTTACTGGTCGAAAAAAATTACTTGCTGTTGAAATACGCGTCGTCCAATAATTTTAAATTGCAAACTAAAAAAATGAAGTCTGCCTGGCATCCCAGTATTCGTCGAAAGGAGAAACGTCAAAAATATCTCGCGCGGACAGTTTCTTTGTTTTGATTTGGTTCTCTGTTGTTTTTACTTTGCATTCTCTGTTGTTTTTTTCTTTGGCCCAACTTGCGTACTATCTGTTGTTTTGTGCCGGAACAACTCCAGCACTTGCTCCGTACCGTGTTTTTTCCTGCCGACCAGACCAGAAGAGATGCAGCAAACCGAGAAGTTCCGGTAGGCCAAAACAAATTTGGCAGATCTCGATCGTAGTGATTCGTGGCGGTGCAGTCGTTTAACGCAAGCGACTGAGAGACTTTTGTGCATCCTGGAACTACTTGAACATCATCCAGTAAGTGTTATTCATCGGTATTGATCAGTATTACACATTAAAACATGATGTTTGTTACGTTAGCGACTGAGTGATTTCAATAAATTTGATTTTTATAAATGCTTTTCCTTTTTTGTTCATACTTCAGACCGGATTTCGAAGCGGCTGAATGCAGTAATAACTCAGTTCATCTGTTCCTCCGCCTCAAGAAAAACAATTAGTGGATTTCGATAGGGAGGAATATTACCATTTCAAAACGCGGCGAAAGGGTGAGCTTTTTATTTTATTTTATTCCCTTAAAATAACTTCCTAATTCTGTTTAATTTGTCCTTCCCGTTACAAGCAGGAGTATGAGGGATGCGTCTCCTGTATCGCTGATGTAGAGAACATTGAAGCCCGCAAGTTGAGGAAAGTATGCCACTGTGGATTGCCGAAGGTCACGAGTCTGCAAAGTTCGTTCAAATACGCAATCTGCCGTTTCCGATTGTATGTGGCGGATGTTAAACGATTTACACTGCAGCTCCATGCATCGCGCTGGGATCCGGAGTTGCCTACGAAGGGATTTTAAACACATCAACATGAGCAACGAAAGTACTACGCATGAATCTGTAGTGCTATTTTTTCCCCTGTCGATCCATCTTCTTAGTGGCGGTATCACCATTTTAGAAAGGAACCAATACTGTATCTCCTTTTTGTTAACCACCTGGATCAATTTTAGCTGATGGAATAGGCTCAAAAGTTTTGCTGATGGTAAAGTATAACGATTTATTTAAGAAAAATAGAATTGTCCAATACCATCATTGCACACTTAGATAATTATTGGATTGCCGATTGATATGAATACTTTTTAGGCAATACAAATTTAGTTGTTGATCTATTTTTTGATTTCCTTTTGGTTGCTAATTGTTTCCCCCAATAAAGATACTGTTAATAAATTTGCTGTTAATAATATTGTACTTTTATTGTGTTTTAGTTTAAATTAAAATCACTTGCCATTCACTCAAACAATAATTTTTACCGATAAATCAAAAAGTGAAAGAGAGGCACGGTTCGAAATTCTAGGCCTGTAATTTTCAACCAGCCTGTAAAAATATTGACTAATGTCATAATAAATGTCATGTAAATTTTTTTTAACCTGTAAAATTACGGTAAATGTCCTGCTCCTTTTTGTTACAGGATATTTGCCGTAATTCTACAGCTTTTATTTTTTTCTGTGTAACTGCTGCCATCGTGCTCATTTATTGCTCTAGACACTCTTTGGCCCTTATTCTGCGCCTCGAGTGACGTGACGATAGTAGAGTCACCCAAGTCACTCTATTCCAGTAGTCGGTTTAGGTGAGGATTGTCACTTCGGATGAACTTTGTGAGTTCTTACCCTATTCTCGTAGTCACCGTGGGTGAGAATCGTCGCATTCGGGTGACAATTTTAGGTGACAATTGTCGGTACCCTTTCAGGTGGTGACGGGATAAAAATTTAAAGGAAAATTTATGCAAAACGGAATAATTAGGCTCTAAACGTTTAATTACACTAAAGTGTGATAGTTTAAGAATCAATCATAACAAAAATCACTCCAATTTTTGATTTTTTCAATCATTTGTGCAACAACAAAAAATTACTAGGTAGAAGTTGGAAATAAATTGAAACATATAAAATTGAAAAAGGTTATAATTTCATTTTATACAACTTTATGTACATGCAACGAGTTTAACTTAACACATTTTTTGCACTTCACTTCATCTTATCCAATTCCCGTCGCGGGGGGATTTTTCACTTTCACCCGGTAATGTTGTTTTCGAACAAATTAATGTTACAGCTTTGAAGTCCTGTACTGAACCATTGTTTATCGACGTCGAGGTGTCGTATCCCATGTGTTGATCTGTATGCAAAGGACCAGTTTATTGGGGCAGCAGCCGTCGATTTCCGCTATTTTGTTGGATGTTTTTTTCCAAGCCGCTCCAGGAACCAAACATATTAGACCAAATTCTGTCCGATTCGCTTTATTCGCAGCTCCAAAAGTTATTCCAGCTGCTTACTTAAACCTTGCAATCCGTTAGTGACCGTTTGCTTACCGAAATTTGTACATTTTGATTTTAAATTTAATTTTAACTATTTTTAAACTGTGACCCAAAGATGGGTCTTGACTCAAACATTCAGTCAGCGAAACTTTTTTTGTAGAGAAATGAATCCAACTTAGATGAAATTTCAGGGACTAGATAAGAGAAAATCGATGTTGAAAAACATGCGAAAAAAATTCGCCTTGTCTCCCGGTGAGACTTGAACCCACATCTTGCGCCTCTCCGGGGCCCATGTATTAACATTCTACTACAGGAGACCAACCTGGCGTATGAATATTATACTGGTTGAGTGTCGATGTCTATCGGAATGAAGGGAATAGTTCTCCCATGTAATCATAATCATTTTTCTTGGTCTATTTCTATTCCCATCTTTTCATCTTACGGTAGTTGGACTCAAATTTGGATATTTTAGGTACGGCAAGATTTGCATTGCCTTCTCATATACTGCACGGGTTGTCAGTTATGATGAGAAATGATGCGTTTGCCGTATTTGGATATCCAACCAAATTCGGTGTTTGGCACCGCCTTATTTTCTATTTTTAAACTGTGACAAAAGATGGGACTTGACTCAAACATTCAGTCAGCGAAACTTTTTTTGTAGAGAAATGAATCCAACTTAGATGAAATTTCAGGGACTAGATAAGAGAAAATCGATGTTGAAAAACATGCGAAAAAAATTCGCCTTGTCTCCCGGTGATCGATTTTCTCTTATCTAGTCCCTGAAATTTCATCTAAGTTGGATTCATTTCTCTACAAAAAAAAAAATTTAATTTTAACATTTGGAATCGCGAACGAAATAAAAACAAACCGAGCAAATTTGACACATGAGTTCATTCGGTCGCTCACCTAGAATGAACCTCTGTCACTTTAACCGGATCGACTCCGGGAATAAGGTGACAAATCTCACGGTGACTCCGAGGTGAGGTGACAATCATCACGTCACGCGCGGCGCAGAATAAGGGCCTTTATCACGATAATGCAATGAATTATCTCATTAAATGCAAAAAAGTTAAACATATTTGAAAGTGAAAAGAGTCTTTCAATACAGTAGTTTTCCACTAGGTCAAAAATGTAACAAATTTCATTTAAAATCACCAACAAATTTGTTTTTGTTGATGATATGTATGTTACATTTATGATAATAATAGCTGATCTCGAACTTCGTTCCGCTTGCAACTAAAAATGTGATAAAATAAGATAGTATGCCGTTATTTTAAATATTACATCATTAATGCAAAAATGCTAATCCGACTCGTACTTTTACCACTGATCACACTGACATGACACTTAGAACAAAAATTCAACCATTTTCTGTCTAATTTATTTTGTCAAATTTTATAGGTTCGCAATACCGACGGCAGGTGGCGAACCTGAAAAATGTGACAAAAAATGCCCTGTAGGAAAAATGTACCTGTTTGTCCGACTTTATCGTAGAAATTGCCTGTTTTTTTTTAAGTTGGGTGGCATTTCCTTATTGGGATAGCATTTCTTCAAATCGATCGATACGCACTCTGGAATCGACATTGCGTACTGTTGGAAAAATTATCCAGAAAACGAAATCGAGTGTCCAGTCAGTATGATCTGTGCTTTTACCCCACCTTACTCTAATGCTTTTCAAATAAATGAAATAATGATACTCACTCCTTGCACTGAATAAAAAAATACCTTTGCAGTAAGAGTATCCTTATCAAGAAGTTGAAAACACTCACATCCATAAACGACGTAACTGTTTCTGTCCATAACCCATTCTTCAATTAGCTCGTTTATCCGTTTCATTTCCACATAAATGTCGCGCAAACGGTGGCTGGTTCATAAGAATGAGCTTTTTTCGTTGCATTGGTGTAGTTGCCATTCATCTACATTTGACAAATGCGACTACATGCGCAAATATTTTCATCCCAATATAATATACAATAACGTGAATATCACAGAAACAGTGAACAGGTAATATGGACTACTTCTTTCGCCGACACATTCGCAAAGTTTGATACCTGAAATCGATTGTCCGTCCCTGAAAACTTCATTCCAATCCGCTATAAAACATGGATCATCTTAAATCTGGACACATTAAGGGTCTATCTTGGAGCTATGTAAACGAAATAAAAATGGTTTTGTACTCAAAATGTATGGTTTTTATTGCACTTTAAAGGAAAAATGTTTTAAAAAATATTCCGATGTTGTTTTGATGAAATTTCGAACTTTTCGTCGAGTACATCTTCATCTCTGTTGCATCCCGAGTCGTCCTACCATTCTTCTTCATCTTCTGCTTGACAATTGCCCCAAAATTTATCAATAAGTCGGAATTGAGGGCAGTTGGGTGGGTTGATGTCCTTTTCGACAAAATCCATCCGTTGTCCCGATTCCACCGTAGTACCTCTTGTAGTACCCTTGTAGTGGCAGCTTGCCAAATCTGGCGAAAACTTTACTGGTCCTTTGTGGGATCTAATGTGCGGAAAAAATGGTCTTGTTTTTCACAGAAACCGGGGTTTTTCGTCCGCAGCTGCAAATACCTTACCAGATCAAACACTTTCTTGTACAGTTATCGGCAAAAACGAATTTGAACTGGCGGGGACATCACCCCGACCAGTGGCTTTGTAAAATTTTTAGCCAGGAAGCCGCTTAAAATCCATCTTCACGTACGTTTCGTCATCCATGAGGATGCATCCGTTGTACGTCGTACTTCTACATTCTCCTTCAATGTCCGGTTTGGTTGCTAACTGGCCGATAAGATCGTATTCCTTCGCGCAGAAGAATCCTTCTGAAGGTGCACCGGTCGGCATTGAATTTCTTGGCGATGTCATAGTCCGACTGCCCTGGGTTTTTCTTGTTTGTTTTTTCGCGAATTAACAATTCAATCATTTCATCTGTTGTAACAAGTTGAGCACCACTGCCTCTCAGTGTGTGCTGCTCGGCTAACTTTTACCCAAAACACAAACACGCAAAACCCAAATCTGTAGCAATTATAATTATTTACTTACACACGACATTTTAAAAACTTAAGCTAGCTTACATTATTACACACGGGCCCGTTTTCCTACTCTAACATCAAACGCACAACAATCATATCACAGCTGCTTGGACGGCACAGGGGTATCACAGCTTCCTTTCTTCTTATCACAGTCGTATCTATAGAACTGGCAACCCTGCCTGGCTGCACTGCTTCGACGGGCGTACCACAGCTGCCCGGAGCACTTCCGCCTACTTCCGGCTGGCTCTCGCAACGTCCACAGCTTGATTTCGCAAAAACGGGACTCGCAAAACCAAGATGGCGAAAATCGAGTCCCGAAAAGCGATTTTCTCAGCTCCCAAAAACGACCTATTCATTAATTATCATGGCTTAGCATTTGAATTTTCCGGCACAATGTTTTTGCTACTCACCCGTGTGGGGTCGTTTTCGTTATCCAACTTCAAATTTCTACCGTCGGATAAATGGACACAAGGGCAGCGGCTTATGGTCTGTAAAATTGAGACTCTTCAAACACCATTAGTTTGTTTCACTCACCCTTCTACCTGGTTTACGCTGCTTACGATTGTTCTTTCGTGTTCAATTTCTTTCTCCACCTTCTCAACGCTAACTTCAACCTACGAAGAGAGGTGAGTTTGAGAATAAGAATTAAAATGAACTTTTGCTGCTTTACCGTTGTTTCCGCTGGGATTGTCACCTGTAGGAGCTGGCTCGGTCGGTTGTTGCCTCGTCTCACTCAATCCGTCGCCTGGGAGCTGAGGGAATTCCAATTTGTTTATCCGATCCACTGAAAGTGGTTCTATTGGCTCACCTTTTCATCAAGTAGCTCCGGAATATCCTCCTTATTCGATGACTAAAGCTCTGAGACATCAAACGAATGCGGGCACTGTTGATTTAATGCGCGATGGCGAATCTTACCGCCTAAACGTTTTCTTGCGTTGATTGTTTTCGTACGTTGATGTTGTTTTGTTGATCTTTGTATGTATGTATGGATTTCGTTTATTGGCCGAGAGTGTTATACTCTATATCACCACTACGTATATAGGTATCGATGTTATTCAGATTTTCGATAACACGGTGTGTCTAATTAGTACAATTTTTAATTAAATTGTTAATCGAGCTTTTTCTAGAAATCCCAAGACTTCTTTTATTTTGTCTTCATCGAAGTTGTTAATCAATTCGAATAGATTGTTGTATCTTTCCCAATCGTAGTGATTTCTAACGTGATTGTACTGTATACAGTGGAATAGAGCATGTTCTGTTGTGAAGTTTTCTGAACATAGTTCACATAATTTTGTATCACGGATTCGAAAGAGTCCAAGATAGTATGGTGAATAGTCGTGTCCACTAAGTAGTCGATTTGCTGTACGTATTTGTTTGTTATTCATTTCTGAATTCCAGTACCATGGCTTTAGATCAAAATTGTTTTGAAATTTGAAAAATTTCAGTCCTTTGTGATTTTCTGTCGCAATATCTTGATACCATTTGTTAGTAGTGTTGATGAAATCCTTTTTGTAGTTTCTAAATGCATCATCCAACCGCAATTTATTTTCTAGAATAGCTGGGCATTCTAGTCCTAGTTTAGCTAGTTCATCAGCCTTTTCGTTTCCTGTTATTCCGATGTGTGACGGAAGCCATTGGATTGTAGCTTGTTTTTGCGTTGCTAGTGTGCAGATGTCGAGTGTAACTTTGTCGAATATTTTGTTTTTTAGATCTCTTTTGAGTATTTTACATGCTGCCTGTGAATCAGTGAATATGACCACTTTTCTTATGCCGTTGCCTCTTACTTGTTCTAATGCGACCCGTATTGCTAAGAGCTCAGCAGAAGCAATACTTACTTCATGAGCTAATGCTAGACTTATGCTCTCTTCCGAGGTAGCATCGAAAACTCCGAGTCCGCATTTATGGCCAGACTTGGAAGCATCCGTGAACCATTGTTCGTATAGGTGGTAGTTTGTTTTTATCATGTTTTGGGTAAGTGATTTAAGTACTATAGGAGATGTTATTTTCTTTTTTAGAGTTGACCCTATAATTTGTTCTTTAATCGTGAAATTTAGCATGTTACAAGATTTAGCCTGTAAGTATAGTATTTGAAATTCACTGTAGTTTTTAATGAATATTCTTTCAATGTACGTATACTGTGGTTCTGCTTTTAAGGAATTTATGTTCAGTGACTGTAATTGTTGTGCAATTAAGTCGTTTTTGTAAATGTGCAAAGCAATCCTTTTTTTTTGTGAAAAAATCCCGTTTTAGTGATAGTGGGCCTTCGCCACTTAATGCTGCCAATGAGTTTATCGGTGTAGTTTTGGAACAGCCAGTTGCTATACGTAGGCCTTGCCTGTTCGTCGTTTCTAGCATGTCACTATATTTTTTTGCCGTGTTTCCATACAGAGTAGCGCCATAATTTAAATAGTTACCGAAAAGAGCTTTGTGGAACATTATCATAGCTTTTGGGGTTCCTCCATGCCTGATTCCTCCGATGATTTTCAACATGTTTAATCTGTCCATGAATGTTTTTTTAAGGTTTTTAACGTGTATTCCATATTTGAGTGTCTGGTCTAGTGTTATTCCCAGGTATTTATAGTTCCTTACAGTTTCTAACGTCTCTCCATTCAAAGTGAGCAAGAGCCTTTTATCCGAGTTTTTAAACAGCATAGCCTTAGTTTTGGAACAGTTTATTTTTAATCCAAGTTCCTCAGCCTTACTTGTGAAGTCATCAATCTCCGTTTGCATTTTCTGCATGGCAGTTTCGTACGATTTTGCCCGTACTATTTTCAGAAAGTCATCTGCGAATTGTAAAGTGATTACATTTCTATCCAGATTTGTGTTGTGAAGAAAAGAAGTGTAAATATTGAAAAGTACCGGTGATAAAACATCACCTTGTGGTACTCCGCAGCTGATTGTGTGTTCTACTTTTCCTTGGTCTGTACTTATTATCGTTTTTCTGTTGATCAGAAAATTATAAATCCACGTAACAGTGTCCCCTTTGAATCCATAGCTCTGCATCAAGTTTCTCAATTTGTCAACATTTACACTGTTAAATGCATTTGAGAAATCGAAGAAAACTCCAATAGTTACAAAACCTTCTCTTCTTGACGCCATAATAAAATTTGTGGCAAATGTCACACAGTGTTCTGTTGACATACCTTTTCTAAATCCGAATGAGTAATCTGACAGTATGTTGTTGTTTAAGCAGGTGAGGGTAATATCTTCAAGGACTGCTGCGTTTATAGTTTTAGTTAAAGTTGATAGAAGTGCTATGGGTCTACTAGATTCAATTTCTTCGGGAGGTTTATTTGGTTTCAATACTGGTATGATCTTTATCTCTTTCAGGTGTTTATCTAGATCAGCATTCCGCCACATTTGGTTTAATAGATCAAGTATTTTTGTGACAGTATTTAGGTCCATACATTTTAACATTCCATAACTCATGTTATCGGTTCCTGGTGAGGAACGAATAGATTTATTTTTTAAAAAACCTTTCCAGGATTCTAAACTTATTATTTTTGGTCTTGTATTTAAATCAGGTTGAAGTGGTGTTTTTATTTCTTGTTGACCAAAGTTTTTAAAAAGAAATCTTTCAGCAATATCTTTATCTTGTAATATGGGATTGTTTTTGGGATTTACCACAGGGTTAAATTTTAGTCTCTTCACTAAATTCCAGTTTTCTTTAACGTTGCGGGGATCTATGGAATTAGTAAGTTCCATTATTTTTTCTTTTATGTGTTTTATTTTTGCCTTTTTGAATTTAGCTGTTGTTTTTTTCCATTCTATTAGATTAGAAGTACTGCTACATCTGTTGTAGTCTCTTAATGCATTTTGTTTAGCTTCATATAGTTCAGAAAGCTCAGAGCTCCAGTAATATTTTGGAATAAATGTGTTCATTTTTTTATGTTTTCTACAAATTGCATTTGAAATTGTCGTAAGATCTTTGATTTCATCAAATTCATAGTGTTTGATTTGTGAAATTTCTTCGGTTATTTTTATTTTATCAAAATAATACCTTTTTTTTGTTTTGAAGTTCAATTGCAGTTGTGTTTTGATCATAAGGTGACCACTTCCACCAAAACTTTTATTAAAAACTTCCCATTTGGCATCGTTAAATATATTTGCAGTACACATCGACAGATCAATGGCGCTGGATCTTTGCCCAACAGCATGTGGTATAAATGTAAAATCGCCGTTGTTTAGTATTAACAAGTTAGAGTTAATAATGGAATCGTATATTAAATTTCCTTTACTATTAGTTTCCAGACAGCCCCAGAGTTCATTGTGGCTATTAAAATCTCCTCCCAAGAATATCTTGGAGTGTATTGAAAGTTCATTGAGTAAAACTGAAATTGCAGTTTCTAGTTCTTGTGTTGAAATTCGTGGGTTAATGTAAATTGTGACTAGTACCAGATTCAGTGTATGTATTTTAATTCCTAACGTTTCAAATTGAGTAGTCGAACTCAGTGTAAGTTTTTCGAATGTTAAATCCGAACGTAGGTAAATACCAACACCTCCAAAACCGTCGGTTCTAGGCGATAGTATTCGATGATAATCTTGGATGTTCCATCTATGTGTCATTAGTTGTTCAGGCTTTACCCAAATTTCCGATAACAGTGCAGCATCGTATTTTTCTGTAAATAGTTCATGAGCAAGTTCGTTCTTGTTTGTATACAGACTTTGTATGTTTGTTTGTAATATATTAAAATTGCTTTGCATCATGAACTATTTCCAGTCCACTCACCTGCTCTCTTTAGCTCTCCTATGATTTTTGCAGAAAGTTCTGCTCCAGGTGCTCCATGAGGCTTCAAAATTTCAATCAGTTTATAACTTACTTCTTCCATAGCTTTCTTCCATTCTGTTTGAGTTTGTTTCTTTACGTTTTCTTCTATTTGCTTCTTTAGTTTTTCTATCTCTTCCGTTCTATAATTGTTGTTTAAACCTGTTCCTCTAGTTTCTTCTTTTTCTTCTTCCATTTTCCTTTTTTTAACGAATTCCTTCGAAGATAGTCCAAGAATACTGGCTACTCCTGGTACTGTTTCCTGTCCTTGTTTCCTTTCCTTTCCCTTGTTTAAACGATGTTTGTTGACCTCATCTCGATGTAAAATTGTCTTCTGGTGGATACCTGGTGCTCTTGCTACAACATTTGAGAATGATTCGGCAGGCGTCGGATACTCTTCGGCACTTCTCAATACGTCAAAATGGTTTTCGGTAGGTATTATGTAGGACTGTTTAGCTTCTTGATATGTCATTCCTTTTTTGGCCATTTTAGCTTGTATATTGCTTTCTTTTTTCCAACGAGGGCAAATTTTGTCCGTCGTTTTATGTTCATTACTTTCACAATAATAACATTTGATTTTTTTGCAGGTTTTGTCCGTCGGATGCTCTTCTGAACAGCTGGCACATTTTTCAGTCTTAGACTTGCAATTTTTAGACAAATGATTATATTTTAAACATTTGTAACAAATCACGGGTTTTCTAATATAGGGTTCAACTCTGAAAATAACAGAAAAGATACTTAAATTAGTAGGTAATATGTTACTCCTAAATATCACTCCCACTTTATGAGTTGGTTCTTTTTGTTTGTCATCATTATAACGGTATAATCTAAATATTGAGTCAATTTCTACTTGACATTGGATACTACTTATCAGTTCTCCTTCATCCATATCAGTAGGGATTCCTGAAATCACTCCGGTCATAGTAATGAATTGTCGTGGAATGTAAGCTTTGTATCCTTGAAGTTCTAAGTTTTTGCATGAAGCCAATCGATTTGCGTCTTTCCAGTTACCAACATATACCGTAACTTTGTTCCTTCCAGTTTTGCTGATATCTTCAATCGATTTGTCAAATCCGTTTTGATGCAGTATTATCCCAACAGTTAAACGATTTATAACTTTTCTTTTCTCAACATCTACATTTTCCACTATGACTCTAAATGGTCGTCCATCTGATGATTTGTACTGGTAGTTCTTAAAAACCCTCGTTTCTTCTACCAATCTGGTGCTTGGTGGCTGGATGTTCCTTCCAATTTCAGCTGTTTCCGTGGTTTCCATATCATCGTTCTTCCTATTTTGCAGGTTAGGTAAACTTGCTGTTATTGATGCTGCTCCTTGAGGAGCAGCACCTTGCACACTCATTTTGACTTTTTAGTCACAATCCACTTTAAAATTTCTGGCACTTATGATTTTTGTACTCTACTTCACTAAACACGTTAAAATTAACACATATAGCGACAGTACAGACGAAAAAACTATTAAAATTAATCAAATATTTTCGTCAAGAATTAAAAAATTGGCCTTCCGTGTCGAAATGTAAACATCCAATGTTGTTGATCTTTGTTTGTGTTGTTTTTTTTTTTTTTTTTTTTTTTTTTTTTTTCCACGTGCGCGTTTGACAGCTACACTCTTAATACTAAACACTCATTCTTTGGTATCTTTTCACTCAATCAATACACGCTCAGAACAAAATAGCTAGACAAACTTAATTATAATGCTACACTGTTTTGGAACTTTTGTTTCGGTCGATACATATTACAAATGATAAAAATGCATTCAAATCACTAGCATTAAAATTTAAAAAAAAAAAAAAAAAAAAAACTCTCTAAATCTATTTTTGGGTTTTTGCTATGCTATTCGGATCGTGCAAAATGGAAATAATCTGTTTATTCACTAATCGTACTTCCATAGCCAGAACTTATGTCTGAGTCCCAAAGAATAATAAGTGTGTTATCATTGTTCTTGTCTTTGTTCATGTTTTTAATTATTTTAACATAAAAACATTAAAATTATCAAAAACACAAAATGGTTGGGCCTACCATGGAGCAGAGAACGCAGAGAGAACCGGAACACAGGAACAGGAAGAAACGTGGACCACCAGTACCATACGTTTCGAATGGGCAGTATCGTTGGAAGCATGCTAAGAAAAATGCTCCTTGATGAAGAAACAATGCGCTATCCAAATTTTTTCGCCAATCACTTGGGTCATTCTAGAGGGGCTGGAAATGATTTATTTTGTACACAAAAATCACAAAACCTAAGTATTTTGAAAAATTTGATGTAAAAAATAGAATGACTTAAGAAATATATGCTAATTTTTTCTTTAACTGTTTTGGATTTTAGTGTACAATCATTTCTGGTCATCGACCAAGGATAAAGCGCCTTTACTCGCTCTTGGAAAGAAAAAAGAACAAAAAAACATCAAAAAACACAAAACCTTACGAGTCATGATGATAACTCGAAAGGTTTTTTTACACGACTTTGGCCTAGATGCAAAAATAATTGACTTATTACATCTTTTTTAACATATATTGAACATTGTATAAGTAAAAGCTAATGTGTATAAAAGATTATGTAATATAAGCTCTCAAAGATTTAGGAATTATACTTAGCTTTCATTTCTCCTGCTTATGATGATTTCCTTATGAACATTTGCTTAGGTAGATTAAATGGAAATAATCTGTTTATTATGGAAAAATGTGATCGATTGGTGAAAATATAAAAGTGAATAAATCGAAGACAGCGGAGTGGGTTTTACTAAGTTTCATAAATATGGTAGTTACAAATTCATAAAAAAAGCTGTTGTTGGCTATGTTGGAAAACAATGGGTAGTGTTCGCGTGTGAATGAATTTTCTTGTCGTCACCATTTTATAGCTAAATATCAAATAAGTTTAGTTCCGATTGAGGATATCATTGATCTAAAAGATTTATTTTGTGTGCAGAGTTGGAATGTGAATACCTAACCGTTGTGTTTTATATAGAATGCCCATTCGAATGGCCCCGGTTAGAAAAAAGGAAAAAAAAACAAGTTAAATTCCGGAATGACTTTTTTTCGGCTAGTTCCTCCCTCATGTATGCTTTTGTTCATGACAAAGCCTACCAATCAAGTTCTAAATACAACGGTAACAATTTCTCCTTGATCCGAAATTTATAAATGTTAAAAGCATAATGCAAGTGGTCCGATGCTGATGAAATGAGAAAAAATATATTCAGGTTTTCGTTTCCTAAGAAGAATAAGGGAAAAGTGATTTTAAGAATACTTGAATACAAAGATTTCCACGATGACCGGAAATTTTGGTCTTCAATATTATTGTGTCGCCAGTCCAGCGCTGTAAAATCAGTTGAGCGACAATGGATTTTTTTCGGAGTAGGTACGTTAAACCTAACGTCGGAAGTAGTGCGCTGGAATCGCACGGTGACCCGCCATCCAGCGCACTACTTCCGACGTTAGGTTTAACGTACCTACTCTGAGAAAAATCCATTGTCGCTCAACTGATTTTAAAGTTTTTCCCTGTAACGACAATATAGCCACTGTGCTTTCGTCGCACCAATTTGGTAAAAGGGTTAAGTTTAAAACTGTGAAACTATTTTGCGGATGAATCTTTCATCTTTGAGTGTGATCGTCAAGGGTGTCTCTTGGCGGATGGAATGAATATTTTGAGCCTCATTCCGCTTAGGTAAAATTTTCGGGTGCAGATTGGAGAGAGGAAATCACCATCAACTAACAGAGGCCAGATGTTTATTTTTTATTTGGTGAGTTTGTTCCATATTGTTTATTTTCGTTAAAATATAGTTTGGAGTCAGGGTGTTTTCACTCTGAACACTCTAGATTTTGTTCTGGCTCAGCAATTTCTAGAATTTTATCCATTTGAACAATTGAACTGATTGAAATCTTCGAATTATAAGGATAACATTTTTGAAAAAATCTTTCGAGTTCTAGAGGACCTCGAAGGGTTTTTTGTTCTTTTAATATTTTCCGATTCTCTTTTTATTTTCAAGAATGAGTAAAGGCGCTTTATCCTTGGTCGATGACCAGAAATGATTGTACATTGAAATCCAAAACAGTTAACGAATCATAATAATTCTTAGAAGTTTGAAACCATAAACATCACCTTCTAAAATATGCCACTTAAAGGTTTTGTGATTTCTGTGTACAAAATAAATCGTTTCCAGCCGCTGAAGAATGGTCCTGGTGAATAGTGATATTACTTCACATAACGTGTGGTTTCCTCATCAAGGAGCATTTTTCTTAGCATGCTTCCAACGATACTGCCCCTTCGAAACGTTTCTTCCTGTTCCTGTGTTCCAGATTTCTCTGCGTTCTCTGCTCCATGGTAGGCCCAACCGGTTTATGTTTTTGATTATTTTAATGTTTTTATGTTACAATAATTGAAAACATGAAGAAAGACAAGAAGAATAATAAAACACTTTTATTGTTCTTTGGGACTCAGACATAAGTTCTGGCTGTGGAAGTACGATTAGTGATTAGTGATGTCATAGTCCGACTGCCCTGGGTTTACCTTGATCGTTCTCAACACCTTCAAATGCTGTTTCCGATCCTTAGGTCCACTATAACGCTTGGTATGAACCAGCCGATCGATAGTATGCATCTCACGGAAACGTTTGAGAACGCTGCACACGGTCGATTTGACGATCTTTACAGAATCCGCGATTTTTGAACCAGACCACGTCGGGTTTTTGACGTGGGTTGCCAAAATTAATTTTCGTCTCGCGGTTTCCATCACGTGTAACTTTTTTGCAACAAAACTAATCGTAATGAAATTTTTTAGCACTGATAAAGGAAACATTTCCGAACAAAGTACTTTCAAAACATTCTAGATCCGACAACTAAGAGCGCTATGGTATAAGAAACAGTGCGTCAAGATTTAAGAAGATCCATGCTTTATAATAACATAAATACAAGAAAAACAGTGAAGAGTTCATGTGGACGACCCCTTTGACGGACCCTTACACAAAATTCGATACTGGAATTTGATTGTCCGTTCCTGACATTATCCGTATCCAAAATTTCTTCTCAATCCGTTCCAATCCAATCTACAATAACGTCAAAATCACTAAATAGTATGTGTGTTGTATGGACGGCCTCTTTGCCAGGCCTCTTAAACAAATCTTTAAAACTACAAATTGTAGGCTGCCATCAATTGTACGTTCCTGAAAACTTCCGTGTGCAAATTTTCAACTTAACCTGATGTATGATAACGTCATTATGTATGAATGCATGTTGTATGTATTTATGAGAACCCACCAATGGCTGATAGGTCTTTCGACCCGAGGCGGTACGGGAAGTTTCGATCGCACATTCAAATATTGTTAATACTTAACTCAGCAACAATAATTGCAGCACAACCAAGGGTTACCACTGGCTTGGGACAGGTTTGACTCATCTCACTCCCTTCCAACTGTTCAATACAAATAAAGAATTCTGAAAAGGTACCCAAGTAACCTACTCATAATTCCAAATTTGCCGAGATACTCCGGCTGGCTTGAACCCACAATCCTTTGTATATCAGTCTTCCGATCGTTTGATGTCCTGTCCAATCCCCCCCCCCCTCCCGGCCCCCCCTAAACTGCATAATAGAGTTAAGCTATTTTGATATACAATCAATAAAATATTTACAAATTTTTACTCATGTTTTATCTCTTACCTTGTTACAATTCACCATTCCCTTTAATCGTTGTACTTACCTCCGTACCCCTATAATGGAAGCATTCTTATTATTATATCAAAAAAACAAATTTTAAGCTTGCTTATAAAATCACAGTGCTTCAAAACTTTTTAATCGCAGCATGCCGAGTTCACTTTTCCACCCAAGCACAACATATACATTGCTTTAAAAGATCATATTCAAATGTCGAATTCAATAGTCATGCACTGCATTCCAACACATTTTCACACCATAATCTGCAGATTTCAGAATCCACGGACCATTATTGAAACACACAACCTCCTCTTCCCCGGTGAAGATTTTGAGATTGCACTACAGTCGCACAAAGAAAAAAAAATCGATTCAAACCACTTGCTCAAAGTAAATTGAAGTACATTAAGAAACAATCCTCCCCAAGCCCGCTTAAATGTTCCGGCTACTCATTGAACATTTTTTCGAACAATTGGTGTATGCGATTACGTCTTTATCTCATAAACAGTGAATAATTTGTATGGACGACCCTTCCCAGCAAACGTGCAATCGTATCAGAAATGATAACTAATCTTTTACAATGGTGTTGCGATTCGAAGTTCTAACTGCATAGTGAAAGATCGTATAAAATGTCGCCTGAAGTCAGTTTAATCGGATATGATAGAAAGTTCGCCATGTTTATTTATTTGAATTTCTTTACTTGAAACGGCTCATACCCTTGAGTTTTAAGAAGCCAAACATATTTTGTGTTTATAACAATTGAATGCTTAGGTCTAGAACATTTTTAAAGAGGAGAAAAAAAAAGAAAGGGAAATAGAAAATTAAAAAGATCAATAGCTTTTAGGAAAAGATAAATTTCGAACATGTAGTCCAAATCTAGCACAGCTAACACATTCCTCACTGGAACGTAAGATCGTCATGTTTGTAAATTTTGAAATAATTTGGCTCACACATGGGCTTCAAGTGAGATAATCATCGTCATGTTCTCTCTACAACCAGCAGCCAGCAGGGCATCCAGATGGCTAAAGCGGGCCACAGACTACACAACATTTGTACAAATGCGATGAAATTTTATCGCTGTGAACACGATTTGCATCGTATATGGCACTGCTTGAATGAGCGCCCAAACGGTTGGAGTAAAATCGGTCGGGATCGAAATATTTTGTACAAACCATCCTCCCAGCCGGGGTGGAGATGGTTTTTTTTTGGTTGCTGTTGCTGTTTTCGCCAGTAATCGTTTGTGTTCGCGTTAAATATGTTTGTATCGTGTGTGGGCGAGCATAGATCAAACAATCGTCCTGGAATCATCGAATTTGTACAGGCAATGGCCTGTACATTACATACATATTTTGTATAGTCTATGGCCCGCTTAAAGATCAGATGGGAATTGAGTGATATTGACCAATGAGAGAACTGGAAAATATTGGCAACGATTTGAAGTCTATGAGAGCAAAATCTTACGGTCTCTTGCATTCTTCCGATAGGTATGAATAGTTTCGGATAGGACCCAATGTAGTTTTCGTCGCTTTAGAAAGAAATGAAATTTATGTATGTGTATTGCCTCCACTTTGGTAGGTAAATGCTGTTTTTTCAACTTTCATACGATCATTCTATAATGTATATGGAACGTAGATCAAAACAACATAAGAATATAGCTACAAAAATGTTTGTTGGGTTTTTTTCCATCCAACCCCTTACCCAAAATTTAACTTCTGAAATCAATAACCCGAACCTTAAAACTCCAATGTGTAAATTTCTAACTTAATCCAATGTACTTTGGCAATAATAACGCAAAAGCAGTGAATAGTTAATATGTACGATCCCTTTGGCCGATTCCTGACCCTAAATTTGATACCTGAAATCGATTGTTTGTTCCTCGAAACACTCATGCGCAAATTTTCATCGCAATCCGACAGATAATAGTGCCAATATCGCTAAAACGTTATTTGTTTCTATGAACGATCTCCTTCAAAAGGGGTCATCCGAAAATTTGAAAACATTTTTTTCCATTCCTGTTTTCCATTTCAGCTCTCTAGGTCTTAAGACGACTGAGCCTATAGAAGACATACAGAAATTGCTTTTTATTTATATAGACTAGCAGACCCGGTAAACTTCGTCTTACCATGTTCAATTTGGCGCCCATTTTCTATTTTTCCTAGTTTGCTTTACATTTCCCTTCTTTCCCTTTAGTCGAATCGTCCCGCACAATTCTATATAAATTAAACCAAAGAATTTAAACTCAACGGGTCTTTTAAAATCCAATTTTTGTAACTTGTTCAATATATAACTGTATGTTGAAAACATGTATGTTTCATTTGCTGTATTCCATTCAGTAGATTTATTCCGTTTTGTTATATTGTTTTTAATATCGGGTCAATTTTTGAAGTATTTGCCAAATATTTTGCCTAACGCAGGTTATATTAAAAGTTCATCATAAAAATCTGCTGCCCCTGGATTATCAATCACAAAAAAACTTTTCAACAAAAAAGTGAATCAAAAGTTTCTTCTATATAATCAAAATATGTAAATCAAAAACACGCTTTTCATGTTAAGTTTGTACTTGAATTGTGTGTGTAAACAAACAGTAAACGTCTAAACAGTTTTTTGGTGAATGATTTAGAAAAAAAGAGTTAAGATTATTTAATCAAGTTTTTTTGGGCCCAACAATTTTTAGATGAAGCAATAATGTATACATTTTTTTTTTAAGTTGATAGTTTGCACTTGCTCTAGTCTACTTTCTTAATTGAAAATTCTTCCGGATAATGCATATCCTCACTTTTTGTTTTTAAAAAGTAGATTATTGATATCTTCAATTTACGTTTGCAAAAAATCAAATAGTTCAATCCTATCTAAACTATTTCAAAGAACAGACTCTTGTTGAGAGGACGAATGACCAAGTTGATTAAAATCCTCTATAAATAAACAAAATAGAATAGAATAGAATCTTATACTGTTAATGTGTCTAGCGTTCTAGGCGTATTGGATTATACGAAATTGAATGTAAAGCTTCCCAATTTCTTATTTTCAAACGTCCGCAAAGTGTCATAACATTATTTCATATTTTTCTTTACCAAATTCATATTTTTTGGACAACAATTTACTACTTAAATTAAAACGAATTAAAAATGGTTTTAATATTTGAAATCGTTTATATGGTTTTGATTCGATCGATAAAATATCAATCCGTGTCAAATCTAGGCGTCATTTATTACCATGTGCTGTGTACAAATGAGCAAGAAAAAACACATCTAGGTTGCATATCGCACCCACGTGCATAAGAAATATAGGTACTTGGTTGAGAAATAGGCGCCTAATTTTTAAATTTTTCCAGCGATCAATGAACAGTATGCTTTGGTTACTATTATCTTGCACCGACGTTTGCTAGCGACGCCTCGCCCATGGAGATGAAAAACAAACCCCTCGAAGAAAAGAAAATCTCTTAAAATGGAGCTTGACTTTTCAATTTCAGATTTTGGCAAAACAAATATTAATGTTTTATTCTATCAGCAAAATGTCAACCTGAGTCACATCTAGGCGTCATTCATAACCATGTGCTGTAGAAATGAGCTAGGAATCAAGAACAAAACAAATTACATCAAGGCTTCATATCGCCACCACTTGCATTGAAAATATGCTTGGTTGAGAAATACGCGCCAAAATATTCTCACTGATCAGTATGCTATGCCATGGTTACTTTCTTCTAACGACGTCTGCTCGCGACGCCTCGACCTTGGAGACGAAAAACAAACCGCCCAAAGGAAAAAACAATCTCGAAAAATGCAAGCCATGACTTTTATTTGGTTCAAAAAAATACAAATTTAGTTATTACGGACAATTGATGCGACTTTTTGATATTTTTATTCGATATAAACCGATTCGCATGGCTACAGAATATTCTAAAAATAATTTTATTTGCATCCTTTGGGTAGTTTCGGAGGAGTAGTACTACAAACACCGTTACAAGAGAATTTTATATAATAGATTTAATACAACATTTGATTTTATTTCAGCAAAATTTGTTGGCAAAATCAATAAATCATCTAATCAAGACAAAACGCTTATGTTTATCAATTTGTGTTAAAAAATTTCGAAAACTGTTCGAATTGATCACATTTCCTTTTATTTTGTATAGAAGCCTCCCTTCACAAAAACGTTTACATAATGCTTTAGAAAATTTCATGACACCAAAAACAACATTTTGTGTTAAATTTGATAATAGTCGTTTGAAAACCGTAAGAGTTCTGTCATATTTTACTAAAATATTGTGTTGTGATTTTAGATTGTGTAGAAAATTTTGGTGTGGTGTGATGTGGGAAAGGTCATACACTAAGTTCCACGTTCATCGGTCCAGTAGTTTCTGAAGAAGAATATTTTTTTAACTTGAATTAGTGAAGCATTAAGCTTTCCAAATCAAAGAAATAAAACACATTCATAATGTGGTTTCGATTTGTGACAAACATTCTCGTTTCGTAACAAGGGCTGGCCGAAATTATCCGTTTTAGAATTCAAACAAAAGCATGCGCATTTCGAGATTTTGTAACAATGCTTAACATGGAAACGGATCTTGTTTGTTTTCGAGAACGCAACCTCCAGATATTTCTGTGAAAAGCAAATAAAAATGGCAAATAAATTGGAAGTTGACACGAAATCCACAGAATCATCTGAGAGCGATGATTGTAGTGAGTATACAATTGGTGAGTATAGTGTGAACTTGAATCTGCACCATTGAAACAAGAAAAAAAATTACCTATACAAAATTTTAAATATCATCTATAAGCATCCACAAACGATTCGTTTAGTTGTGCTAGTACAAAACCGAAGCACAAATTTAACGAAATTGAGAGTGCCATCATTATCGCGGTGCTGGAGGAAACGATCTTCAAACTTATAATCGTCAACATGGAAGACGATCAAGGCAGCACTCAGATCATCAAAAAGCCACCGATGCATGTGCGTTTCGATCCCTCCTACAAGAACAAAATTATCAACGAAAGTCAGGCGGTAGATGTGGCGATGGGAATGATGATTCTGGTTAAGTTGAAGAATGATATGTGAGTAATATGATTATAGTTTGGAAGCATTCAAAATCGTTAGCCTGTTATGAGTTTTTGAAAAAATGTGTATTGAGTTCTGTCTGAAATATAAATCTGAAAACTGAATATGAAATCGGAATTTGAAATCTGAATCTGAAATCTGAATCTGAAATCAAAATTTTCAATTTAATCTTTTGTTAAAAATTATTTTTAGAACCTTCCTTGTGAAAATAAATTAAGTCTGGGATGTCTTATTTTAATTAAACCGGGTTACACGAGGTTTGGCGTAAGTTTTCATGTATATTACAAGACTATTCCTCAACATTTCATAGAAATTCAAAGTTTTGTCCGAAAAAGTCCCTTTGGCCAAACATTTTTTTTTAAATAACACCAAATCTCGAAGTCTTATACATGCTTGAGTCATTTAGGACCAACATAAAATTTTCGAATGGAATCTGAAATCTGAATTTCGAATCTGAATCTCAATCTGAAATCTTAAACCTAAATCTGAATCCAAAATTTGAAATCTAAATCTGAATTTGAAATCGGAAAACTGAATTTGAAAATCTATATTTCAGTTCTGAATGTGATTCCAAGTTTTATATTCCAAGTCTATATTCTTAAACCTTTTCTCATCAGAAATGGAGCTGCAAATGTTTCATGAAAAGTAAACTTTTGGTTTCACCGTATTTGACAACAGATCAAATTTGCGGAAGCTGCTTTCGGATACGCATGCAGAAATGGCCGAATACGGTTCGTTCGAAACGCTGCAAACATTCATGGACAATGACATCCAAAGCGAGAAAGAAGAACATCAGCTCATTCGAGACAGCATCCTGAACAACAAAAAGCTTAAGGCTCTGCAGGCTCAACTCGAAGGAGAAACGCGGGAACGCAAATCGACGCTCAAACAGTTGGAGGACGTAATTTTCGATTTGGAATCGAAAGCACAGGTGGGAACTGATTAACAATTTTAAGCAAAACATTCAAAATCTGAACATTTGAACACTTTTTCTTCCTAGGACACAAGGGTCGAGAACGATGTAAAATCTAGATTGGTTCAGAAATGGGAAAACACACGTCACGAGCAAGCTAGAATCATAATCGAGGGTAAGGAAAACGGATTGATCACGACTGCAAATGAAACCCGAGAGAAGCTTGGTCGCGAGTTAAGACTGAAAAGTGAGATTGATGGTATGTTGGAAATTGTTTTCAAAGGTTTACACATAGGTATTTCTAAATGAAGCAAATCGTTATTCCAGTTTACATAAATTATTGCATAGAACAAATTCAGGAGAAAATATCATTCTGGACGGATAAATATTTAAGGGAAGTGAAGGCGTTCGATCGAGATATCGCGCGTCACAAAGAACAAATAGCTGAAATGAAGGTAAAACATGAAGAGATGATCATCCTATACAAAAATCGCGATAAGGAAATAAAGATTTGTGCTGAATACCGCAGAGAGCGTGAGCGGATGATGGCATTCGCTGATAAACAGCAACGGTCGGCTATCATCATTCAAGCTTGGTGGAGGGGAACCATGGTTCGAAAGGGACTAGGACCTTTCAAAAAGAAGAAAAAGTCAAAGCCTCCAAAGGCTGCCAAGAAGGGGGGAAAGAAGGGCAAATAAATGTGAATAGGACATTTTCTTTACTGTTCTATCTAAAGCAAATCCTGAATGTGGTTTATTTTTTTTATTAAAAAATAGCGATGCTTTGCGCTAACATCTGTAGACTACATATCCGAGACAAGTGACAGATCTACACGATTGATCTTCAACGCTATTGGTTTTCATTAGTAAATATGCTACGTATTACAATATATAATATAGCTACGATTACTCACAAATCATTGTCAAATCTCGTCATATCTTTGAGTATAAATAAAGTTATTCTTGTTATGTCATCTTCATAGCAATATATAAGTGTAAAAACTAACATAATTCAGCCCTCGAATGTTATCGTTTTTTTAATTTATGTTTTAGAAAAACATAAAATGGAATATTTTTTGTCATATTGTTTTACTTTTAAATCTATTAGATCCCGGGGTTCTCAGAAGAGAATTGTCTCGATAAATGCTTATTGAAAAAGATGATGTTCAATAATTTTGGTAGCGTTTATTATAGCACAGCTTTGTCCAGATACATTCTATTATTTCTTTTCAAAGTGCTAGTTTTGATCACAATTTTCTAGTTTAAGTCGACAATATATTCAAATAAGACGCATTTATTGTTTTTTTTTAATATAAAGATTGTTGCATGATTTTGTGAAAAAGTTGTTATACATGTAGGCTATTTTACATAAAAATGAAGATACTTTCGAACCATGTAATATATTTTCTCTTCGATTGAAAATATAGTGCCTATTAAATAAATTGAAAATCGTTTAACCCTATGAGATTTCGACTGAAAAAGTACCAAAAGATCGACAATCTAGTTATTCACGAGTTTTGCCCTAACTGCTGTCATTGTGTTCGTTTATTAATTCAGAAGTCAGCAGTTTTGCCCGAGGTTTGAACCTCAAGCAGTCGGTTGCTACCCGTAGAAGTTGTCAGTGTTGGGGGTGAGTTTAGCAACCATATATTTGCATCGTCCCGAGTGACAATTTTGTTTGTTTATTCAGAAAAAATCGCCCCCGTGCCAGTGGAGAAAACGAAAACAATAGATAAATAGATGATCGCAGTAGACTGTCTCCCCAACAGAGAAAAAAAAAACAGATTTTAAACCTCTAAGGGTTTACCCCAAAATTGTGCTCAGGTGTTTTGATAATTTTGAAAAACAAGAAAATCTTTGAGGCTTGTTTCCTCAAAATCAGCTTTTCGGCACTTAACATTTCTCTGATCCTGATCTTTTTCGGGACTTGATCCGAAGTTTCAAGTTTTTGACAAGATTTAGAGATTGACATTTAAGTGGCGAATAGTTGAAGTTCTAAAAAAAATTTACGCTGAAGCTTTAAATGAACTTCAAAGTTTCAGTCAAGGATATTTGGGTTACTTTTATCCAAAAAAAAAAAGGTTGTTGACCACAAAAGGGGTTATGTAATTGCTTTCGATTTTACGAAACCAAATGACATGGTGGGAGCGTCGAACTACATACTCTGCTGACACCTGCTATCATGAAGAACGATATGAATCTGAGAGAAATGTCGGATCAAAACTTCATTGAATCCTACAAGATTAACTTCAGACAAATCCAAAGAGTTCAAGACATTTCACAAGGTCTCTACCACTTACGATACCAACATATTTTGCGATACCAACACAAACGGTTGCTTACGAAAGCGACAGAATTTCATAGAATTGCATCGCATTTGCACAAATGTGGTGAAATGTATGGCCTGCTTTACACAAATCCATGTCGGCGTATCGACGACCGTCAGACGATAGACCATGGAGAATTGAAGATCAACCAAAATACGCATTAAGGAACTAGTACCTAGGGGAAAGTCGGGTAAGACGGACACAGCGGGTAAAATGGACACTTTCAATATTTCGAAAATCACGATGTTTGGCTCAAATCTAATGATGGGAATATGTTTGCCTAAGTGTATCAACACTTTCGAGACTACAGCAAGCAAGGTCTCATAATAGTAAACAAAATAAACGAAAACTTTTAGGATCCATTATCTGATGTATATTTTTTCTACTCAGACAATGTTTCATAACTCGTAACATTTTTGAAAGTTTGAACCGTTTATTAGGTTTCTCTTCAAACATCTGCAATAAAATCAGCGAATTTCGATGAAAGGGCTTGAGCAACAAACGGTTTGAAAAATAAGTTGCTTAGGCGGGTAAGGCGGAAACCTTAAGGTCGGGTAAAACGGACACATAAGTTTCTCCAGGTATTTCAATTTTTTCATCGGTTTGATCCTTCATACGCCTGCGAAAGACCTTGGTAAGAGCAATCGTCGGTCGAAAATCACCCATCATCGCAAACAGGCCATAAAAACTGTAAAAACTAAATCATTGGTGAAAACAGCGCCTGTAAAATACGGAATCCCGGAAATCACAGTTGGTTCCATTTTTGTTAAAAAACGTTATTAAATAATTAACTCACAAAAATAATTACTTTTACAGCAATTTTTCCAGTAAAATGTATCTCCTCTACGCAGTGTCCGTTTTACCCGACCATTTTTGAAAAGTATAATTTACAAGCATCTTTTAGATTGCTATATAAACAGTCTTGAGGAGGAAATTTATTAATTCCAATAATTAATGCGATATTGCTATGCAACTTAAACTGCCTATCTAAACGAAAACTGCGATGAGATAAGCAATGTCTGATTTTCTATTGCGATTCTACCTTAGGGTGTCCGTCTTACCCGACTTTCCCCTACTACTGAAGCGGTATTGCTATTTGAAAACCGCATGGAATAGTAAGAGTTTATTCTTCTTTTTTGAAGAAATTTTCATCACATATTTAATTTATGCTTTCATTTTTTTTAATCTGGGAAACAAAACATAAACAATCACTGAGTATATCATAAAACAACCTACCGATTGTCTTTTAAATTTTTAACTTGAGAAATTTATAAAAGTATAAAACAACGCCTGATAAGGGTAGGCTTTAAATTTAATAATCGACATTTCAACCATTCAGAAAAGCCCTATAAAGATAATCAACAGTATCATACTAATTTTAACAACATTTTAAAATATTCACGCAACAACCTTCATCGATTGGTTTTAGCGGTACCATGCTTATTGCCATACATTTTTAATTTAGCTTGTTTCGGTATTAATGACCATAACTCCAGATAAGTGCAAATTCACGTTTAAAATATTGTCTGCGTTACCGCAAGTATCTGTAAAATATAATTGCGTTAAAATCGAAATGCTAAGCTAAAAACACAAAATACTTAAGTATATGAAACTTAAATAAACTCAACAAGCTTCAGGAAGATCAGTGTTTTAAGAACACTTCTGGATCTTTATAAAAAGCTAATCTTTTACATAATATATTATAAGATGGAATGTAGATTTCATTCTACAGAGTGTGACTGGGATGGCAGACTGAATGAGCATATTTACCCGCTGCTATATGACTGCGATTGGTTCACCTTGATTCGTATTTTGTTGGCGTCGGATGCTGGCTGTTGTTGATGGATTTGATGAGCTGACATGGATGAACCGATCCGGGCTCGGCCACTGTTGGTATCGAACCTTCCCCGTTGAGGCGTGAATGTCAAAGAAGACGGCCCAGCTATGGACGGTTTTCCTCCGGTCGGTGAAAAGAGTGCCGGTATCCGACTGACGTTGCTTGTTTGAGAATTTTCGTTGTTGCCTCCGGTTGGCGAAAGTGGAGAAGATATTTGATGTGATGTGGGAATTTTGCTTGAACGTTTTGTTTGTCGAAAAGATCCATGTAGTGACGACGTAGGTGATGTGATAACTGGAATTTTGGACGTGTTGCTCGACTGTTGTTGCTGTTGAGATTCGTTTGTGTTTCTACGAACAGATGACGATAGTGGAGAAGATAATTCTAGCCTAAAGGAGTCTTTTTGTTGTCTGTTGCGTTTATTACTGCTACTTATCGGGATTGAAGAAGCGATATTGTGTACAGCTGTTTGTCGTTCTGACGAACGTGGAGATTGGAGATTAACTGGATCATAATTTGAATCCTTCCTCTCAGTCGAAGCTTTTTGGATATGCCGCATTTGATGTATTGGAGGAGGACTAGTTGAAGATTCATCCGATGACTTGTTCAGTAGCTTGTCTTCATCATCATCTTCGTTGTTGAAAAATCTGTCATAATCACGAAGCGCGCTATTTTCATGCCGTCCATCATTGAGTAGATCGTAATCGAAAGGACTGCTATCGTTTCCGCTTTCCCTACTGTTTTGTCTGTTTTTGAAAGCTTTGTACTCTATGCTGTTATTTTCGTTCCTGTTATCAGAAAAACCTCGTGTGGTCAGGTTTTTATATTGTATGTTATAATCACTTTTATGGCCTCTGGGAATTCGCTTGGAATTGATCGAGGCATATGTTTCGTAGCCATCATTACTGCCACTTTCACTACAGTTTGCAGTGTCGTAGATTTCGCTCTTGGTTAAACGATTCCCTTTTGCCTTTATCATCTGACGTATAATATAATCATCATTAACATTTTTTAGCAAACTATTGTTGCTCCCACTTATGTATTTGGTTTTCGCCAGTTCCTCGAAAGATGTCATTCTGTGGATATTATTCTCTGAACCATTGCGGCCCTTCATACTACTTTGATTTAAGCTGTTATGGCTTGCGTAATGTTCCGGTACGTATTTTTGTCCTTTCAAATGACTACATTCAATGATAAACTCACCCTCCATCATAGGGGCCGGAGATTTCCTGGACATGCTTCCGCGCCTAGAACTGGAAGTGGATCGACCATTCATGCCGTAGTTTTGAACCGACGATGTTGTTCCATATTCGCTTCCATTCTCAAATCTCCCACCACCATATTGTTGTTGGCTGTACAATTCGACCTCACTGTTTCTTCGTGTTTTGGCATCATCATCATCATTGTCATCTGCATAGTTACTCAGTCGACTAACGATTATTGGGGTAATACCGCCTCCATTAGAATAATTAGACCCGTTCGAGAATCGATTGCTGTTGCTTCGGCCAGGCGAATCCTTCTTGACGGGGCTGTTTGGAACCATGGTGGCCACGGAAGCAGAATGAGCTGGAGCACACTTTTGTTGCTCATCGGGTGGCGCCGGTGGGACGTAAATACGTACGACATCTTGCGGTGACATATCCCTCGTTGCAGCGAATTGTGCAGAAGGACTTCGAGCTACCACGCTCGCTGAACCAATGGCTGACCTATACGTATCGAAAGATCAACATCGGATTTAACAACATTTTCTAGGAAATAAGCTTGTAAAATCGTGCAGATTATATAAGAGGTGTTCGTTAATTAAAAAAAACTAAATACTTTTTCAAATTTAACTGTGCTGGTGTTGTGCAAAGAGGTCGTTGCAATTTGTGTCATCTTGAAGAGTGAATTAAATATCCAGTTATTATCAATTTTTACATAGTCCGGATTATAAAAAAAACCAAAAACTAAGAAAAAAATATTACAAGTCCATATTGAACTTCAAAGGTTTTTTTCGTATGTACATCGTTTTTGACTATTTCAATCAATCAGATACAACTATTTTTAACTTAAATCAAAGGTATTTGAACAAAGGGTCCTGATTAAAGAAGATTATCAACATTGATGGTGTATCCAATACGAATCGTAATAAATTTAAATAACTACGTTGATCATTGCATGAATTCCTTTTCTGTTTCCATATGGTGTTCAAATTTTTTAAAAACAAGAATACCCATTGTGCTCAAATTATTTCGATCTGGTTAATTTTTTAGCTTAGCTTAGCTTAGCTGGATTGACTACTCACATCCACCTTGAACTGTGGAGTATTTCGCTCTGGTTAATTTTTTAGATGATTTACTGGAAACCTGATTTTATCGTAAGATTTACAAATTGAAATGAGTTTTTGTTGTTACTTAGATAAAAAAAACAGACATCGTTCAAGGACCATAGCTCAGTCGGTAGATCGCAAGCTAGCTTTATAAACTGCTGGCTACGAGATCAAGCCAAAAACTAAATATCGAACGCAGTTGAACAGGAAAAGTAGTTCGCCAGCTAAGTGATTCGTAAAATATGAATGACAAAAACATTGATTAAAAAAAAAATTAAAAAAAGAAAATGAAAAAGAAAGTTTGAACATGTTATTGCTCGTTGTTGTTCTTTTAATCCTTGGCGTGGATCTTCGCTGCATATTTTTATACGAATACGTTCAAATTTAGATTTTTTTTTTCTATATACTGTTCCAATTGAATTAAAAAAGTCTTTAGGTATACAGTCTCAACATACGTTAAAAATACCATTTGAGGCATTTGAGCCAAAGGGGTTTAAGTTTAAGTGCACAAAAACTAGTTTCGACAAAACACGCTTTCAAGTTTTTGTGTTTGGCCATTCTCCATTTATTTTTCAATAATTTTTACTTTTCCTTCGAACTAAAAAGTATGTGATAAATATTTCCAAAATCTGATAAAATCTCCAGATAAAAAAAAATACTTTGACACTTATATTGAGAATTAGACTTCTTGCTAGGAGTAACTGGATTACCCAGTAACAGTAAAACTTGAACACTAATAAATGCGCTCAAAAGCTAAAAAGAATTATACACAATTTAACCTCGATCATCATCATGTTCGTGCATATTGAAAATAATGTTTACGTCCGATGAAGACAACAATAACAGTGTTAAAATTTGTTTAGTTAAAATGATCTTTTTGGTTAAAATGGTACCAACGGAAGCGGAATTGCTCCTCAGAACTGAGATGAACTGAACAACACAAAACAATTAAGCTTATCTATGAATAGATCGATCAAGTTGATGATGCATATATGAAGCAGGGGGAACTTGTCTATGTCTGGATTCCGCTTATGGCCAAACAACAATGATTTTCCGAGAACGCATTCTGATAATGTTTTAACACCATGGAAATAATGTAAATAGCAGCCTGATATGGTGCTTGAAATATGGCAATCCAATATGTAAAGGTAAACCAATAATAGGTATCGCGCAAGCTTTTGCATAGTACTACGGAGAGGGTCGCCTAAACTTTGCATTTGTAGTGTGGTCAGTTATTTTAACTTGTAAAATGGGAATTGCACATCAACATTAAATTAAGAAAATTTCAAAAAATGCGATTCGTCTAAGACCGGACACCATACTGTTGTCTAGACGAGAAAATATAAAAATTAAAGATGATTTCAGCTTGAAACTTTCATTTCTTCAGCACTCTCAAATAGTTAGCAGAAGATAAGGATTCAATGCCAAAAATATTTTGGTCCTCTGAGAAACTTAGAATTTTTCTGTCCGGTCAAAGACCATTTTTTCTAGTTTTTTTTTCGAAAAAAGTGTTTCATTTTGGTTTGTCAAAAAAGCTTTTCTGAAAGGCTTCATACAATGTTTTATATGCATAAACCAATATTCAGACCTGTGCAAGTGATTTGAGCCATTTCGCTACGTTTTTGTGCCATCGGTAACAACTTTTGTGTCCGGCTATAGACAATACTTTTTTAAATGAGTGACAACTAACATAAAATGATTTCTCTTACCACATGAATATGTTTCAAATTATTTTTTTCTAATATAGTTTAGTGATCATAATATTGATAATCTTAAAATCACTAGAGGAACCAATATCTACAAAAATATATTTCTGAAAATACTGCTAAAAAAGTGTCCGGTAGTAGACAAATTCCCCCTACATATTTTCAAAACACTTTTTTATAGAATATCTAACAGACTCAATAGCGTCAACATAATTGTCAATTATACAATTGCCTCTTAAATGTATAGGGATATACTCGGTGCTAAGATTTCTTTTTTGAAACATTGAAATATTATACAGTGTAAACAACCAAATCCAATGTTAAAAAATCCCAAGGGCAGCTGTACTACAACACAAATAACTGCACTTACATTGAGCCCTTGGAACGTTTGCTTTTCGCTGCGTAAATAATTGCTCGTTTCCGTAGTCTGAAACAAAACGATCGCTTATTTTGTAAGAATGGGGAAACCGAAAACAAAGAAATCAATTAATGCCACAACAATCACCAGCTTCATCAGTTACCAAAAAAGTATCATTCAAATCTGTACAACAACACATATTGATTGTGAATTCGTGATCTGAGATGGCAGTTAGCAATGATTGTGGCTGGGAAGCACGCTATTACAGAGCGAGACTAGTGAACCTACTTATATGAAGCTCAAGCGCATTCCAAATGCAAAGAGAAATATATAATCGGTTTGAAATTGCTAGGTTTACTTACCCGGGACTGCTTTGTCCATCGCCTTCGTCACCACTTTCGATGGTTTTTGGATGATCTTCATAGCATTGATCGAAAGCTTGCTGGGAACGTTGACTTTGTCCACCGGACAGGACGCTGAGATCTGCAGTCGAAGTTACCGAAGTATCTGCCAGAGATTTTCTCGAACTGCCGAGTAATGAGCAGCCATCTTCAGATTCAGGAATGTTTCCTGTAAAGACACAATTAAAAACACATTTATGATTTATTATTTTCGGAATTTCGGACTATGTTCATTGCTTGTGTTATTCGTTTAGTGCAGAATTATTTGAATATTGTTTCAGTGCAATCTTACGAGAAATAAGAGTAAGACGTGAATGATTTTGACTACACACCTCTGCAATAAAAAGATGGAATATAGCACCGAATAAACTTATTCCATATTTCTTCAAATACAAACACGTGGCAACACTATAAATGAAGAATACAAAGTTACTATGCGGAAGTTACGATGTATTAGCGATCGACCTCTATTCAGTATTACTACTTCAATGAACATATAAAACTTTAATATTTCTTCTGGATTTGAACTCTCATGACCAAGACCGTATTTAGACATTTTTTATATATACATCATGTTCTTGAGGATTAAACTAGTGTAAACGAAGAACTTTTCGTCGAAAATCAGATAAAATAAACAGAATAAAATAGAATTTTTTAAAAGTAAATTCTAACTAATTCATTTTCGATAGAAAACCAATACTTTTGGAGTACCTTGTTGATTGTCGATTGCCAGCAAGCAATGTGTCAAAATAGCTACAAACAATTTTTCTTTCCATTTCGAGAAAATACATGGACAAAATCGTCGAAAATTCAAAATTTTAAGGCATTTTTGGGAATGGACATAGTGTCATGACATCGCACGAGCAATTCCGCAAGTCATGTCACGTGACTCGAAAAATAAGCCTTGCTGACTATTTGTTGGATTCCAGACGTCGCGTTCGAGCAACGATCGTTTGAAAATAGAAGCCGGTCGTGAAAAAGGTATACACCAAAATAGGGAAAACCAACACGTACAACGTTTTCATTTGTTTTCGGTGCTATTATGCAGATACAGATTCAAAAGGTTGGGGTCACTCCCCAAAACATGAACATTTTGACCGGCCGTATCTCACCCATTTTATGGCATATTGCAATTCTTTTGATCCCATTCAAGAGATCATGAGTAAAACCTTCTTTGTATGTTTTTGACAAAATATTAATGTTGAGTTTATATGACTTAAATTTAGCTTAAAGTTGGCACATTTTCCAAAAACTGCACCTAAAATTCAAACTTGATCATCTCAGGGAGAAGACGACCAAATTTCAAAAAATCGAGTTGCCTTCGAATCCTTTTTCCATACACGCAGAGAAAACTTGGTTTTTGATACAAAACAAAACTGACTTTGATTCAAAACATTCAGTTTTTTTAATCAAACTCCTGTTTTCTTTGAATCAATGAATTATCGTTCTGATTCAAATGATTTTTTTTTTTTGAAAGAAAGAATTAATTTTTTGAACTGAATAGTTTTGAACTTTGATTTTAAACAAATTCTTTGATTCAAAAGAAATTTGTTCAATTGCACATTTCTTTTAAAACAAAGTAAATTTTCTTCCAACCAAAGAAAATTTTTTTCAACAGAAAAGGAATAATTTCTTTAAATTAAAATTTTAAACTTAGCAGATATTTTGGAGCAAGAACCGAATTTCGAATAAAGTTTGTCCGGTTGTGTTGAAAATCAAAACTAGTGAATCAGAGATAGCTTCAGGAGGTGTGTGTTAATCCATTAATCAAAAAATGAATGTTTAATATTTTATATAAACTCTTGCATTACAGGACCACGACAGATTCCGCCCCAAATCCAGTGGTCTGATTACCTTCGTAATCACCAGTTGGATGACCACTAAAGCTAGCAACCGGAGCTGCTTCCGGAAGTCTATTGAGACCGGATGATTCAATCATAGTGAACCAGTGTTAGTGTTAATTTTGTGAAAGGAAATGAATTTAAAATGTAAATTCTTTCTTTTTATTATTCAAAATTCCTAATAGGAACTGCGGGACAACAGAAAATATTTCTCCCGATTGGAATAAAAGGAAAATGGTTCAATGAACCAATCCTTTTAAATCTAAATCTAAATTACATTGTAGCAAACGAGAACAACTTTGCATCAAATGGAACTGTTTTTGGTTTCAAAGCATTAATATTTTGATTCAAAGATTTTCCAAAAGAAAAATTCTTTGAAACAAAGGAAAATGCTTTTGAATCAAAGGAATTTTTATTTATCCCAAAATCAAAGGAAAAAATCCTTTGTTTTTGCGGCACTTTCCTTTGAAATAAAAAATCTTTTCGCTGCGTGTACTTATCGAAACACATTTGTTTGATTTTGTGCAAAAAATTTGCAATGTTCTTAAAATATATAAAATAGCAACTTAAGTTGTTGTTCAAAAGTTTGGGATCACACCGCAGTATGGTATAACGGCCTAAAGTTTGGGATCAGTCTTTTAAAACATGCATTTTATTTCATGCGTATCTCTGTTATCAACACCCTTCCCCAGATTTTTTTGTCTAATTTTTCTACTAGAATTGCCCCTCGGCTTATATGCGTCACCATGAATTTTGGCCTCACATGGACTTATTATAGTTAAAATTGATTCAAAATTATTATCTTCTTCTTGACTCCACGTTTGGATGTCTTATCAAACTATTATTATTATTTATTTGAGACCTTTTAACCACCCGGGTTATTCGGGTTTTTCAAACTATGCAAATAAATAAATTGAATAGGTACGTACCAGCGTTCAGTTGACCGTTAGATCCTGCACTAACTGCAGTCTGGTTTAGTTTGTCCATCTCCTGTTCTGTGGCCTCGCGCCTTGAAAAATATAACAAATAGTGAGCATATTCAAAATTAATACAATTGTTACAAATATTACTTAATTTTAACTGCTTCCGCAACTTCTTTCTCTTTTTCCGTGAATTCCTTTTTTCGGCGACCAATCTAAAAAACGTAAAACGTTTTGTTAAACCGTGAATCTCAATGCTTCAAATCCATTACCTTTTCTTCTTTAGTTGGTTCAACAAATTTTCCGAAAGGCTTCTTCGGAAGCTCAACTTCACTAGCTGGAGGTGGAAGTTCCATGCCGGCTTTTCGTAGTTCTTCCATACACTTTTCAAGTGTTTGAATGACGGTATCGTCGTCGTAACCGAAATCCTCATATAACTTTGTCTGTAATTGAAAATTTTATTAATTTAAATAGGTGTTTGAGAATAGATAGGTGCCTACAAACGAACATAACAAAACTTACCTGAATATATTGCACGATAAGATCCATATCTTTGAGCTTTAATATTTTGTGTTTATGCAGTCGTAATATCGTATAAGCCATGGCAGTAACAACTTTTTCTCCGTCCAGCAGATATATATCCCAAACCCTCAAACATAGACTGAAAGGTATCTGTTGGTGAGAACATTTAAAAATAGACTGTAATACTGATGATAACTCTGAGCAGTAGCAAATTTACCCTTTCAATGAACACAACAAAGAACCATTTCAAGGAATACAGTATTGAATCAAGATTATACTGGTCAAAGTGTTTCTTTAACTTTGGTATAAATTTAGCTATAATGTTGTCATGATGTGCTAGGAAACGTGTCAATTTCGGAAAACCTAGAAATAAAGTGGTTCAGTTATATAACAAACCTTTTTGTGGCACAAGTTGTTGTTACCCTCAATGAATAAACCATGCATTGCATATTTTTTATCCGATAACAAAATGCTTAAAGCCCAGAAGGCTTGCTCTTCGTCGAAGTACATTAATAAAACTCCAGCCAAACCAGCCATTCCTTGGCAGTAACCAACCTAAAATAAGACAAGGTTTTTTTTAAAGATAGATTTAAATTAAATGGTAAAGTTATCAAACAATTACCTCCATATTGTACATACTGTAGGCAACGAGTACGTTGAACAAACTTTTCTGCTTGATACTGTATCTCTTTCGATAGAAATCATGCTCCCGGAACTGGCGATTAACATCGGAATCGATTTGCCGGACTTCAGTGCCCCAGGTGCGAGCCAACGAAAGCATTTCCTGGTACTTGCCTTGATTTTCGCGATCTACCATGACGCTTTCCAGATTTAACAGCTTATCCCAAACCGCGGATCTCAATCTGACGGGAATGCCCTTATATACCCGCTTGTGAAGCTTTGGCACTGGCGAACCTTTCTTCCAGTTGCTAAGCATCTTTTCCCATTTTTTAACGCGTTCCATCTCGATGTTACTGGCTTTGATCTCATTCGCGTCGTGCTTTTGAGGCAAACGTTTATCGTGAATAAAACCATACCTGTTAACGTAAAAAACTGATTTTAACATTTTTGTGATAAATCATTATATGCTATTATTATTTGAAACTCATTTCGATTATTACATTAAACTCAATAAGACTTCGGACATCGATTTGCAATATAACCAATCAAAATCTTACTAATACCTATATAACATACTTACTTTTTAAAAAATAATTTCATTTTTCTGGTTATTTTCAAGTGCTAACTTGTGATGACTGCTTTGATTAAATATTTTGCCCTTAATGCCTTTGAACTCCAGCCAATTTACGAATTTTTAAAATAAGAGATGGGGCTATCAATTCGCCTACTAAGGAGAATGCTGATTCTAACAAGTATTTCAATAAATCTGCGTATGGAAACTAGAGATGTACCGAATAGTTGTATTCAGCCTATGGCCGAATACCGAATATTCGGAAGAATATTTGGTCGAATATACCGTCGAGTTTTTAAGAAAATAAAAACAAAAGCGATTAGTTCACTTTCCTTCTATTTCTTCCACCTGAACACCCCTCATGTTTTTGAGTCAATTATTTTCAGCCAGATGTGTAATGTATAAGATCATCTTCAAGTATTATTGGTTTATCGTCTATCCACAATTTCCAAGATTTGTTTTTTTTCCTTCCGAGCAAAATACCTTAAAATGCTATTCTCGTTTGAGACTCCAGCAACCCCTTCCCATGCTCAGACCTTTCTTGAATCAGGCATGTGACCTTTGGGTAAGCTCAAAATAAGTTTTGACATGAAGCGAGAATTCAAGGTCAATAGATAACCGGATTTTTTAAATGTTACCATCGAGTCTAAAACTTTTGCTAAAACCAATTTTTCTCTAAAAAATGCGTTTTTTATAATTTTTTTCTATCATAAAGTCACTAATATCAACAATACTCTTGATCATACGTAACAATGAGGTTCAGGTAATCGATAGCAGATATATTCACCTCAAATATGCAAAAAAGAGATTTAAAATTAATGTTAAGCAGTCCGAGATATTTGAATCTGAGTTCAAGTACTTTTTTTATTTCTCCGAAATTTCATATCTGGAACATAACTTTTTTTGAATTTCATTTTCGGATTCAGCGCCCGATTTTACATTAAAAATATAGGTCGGTCAAAAAAGTTCACCATTTTTTTTTAATTTTGTAAACTTGTGTTATTTAGCATTTAACAAAATATCTTCAAAAAAGTTGTTAAAAAGAACGATGATCCTTAACCTTAAGCAAATATACTATAACCATTAACCAATATACATCACTTAACGAGAAAACGGGAGACAAGAATAGCGCTGTCTGGCGACAGAAATGGAAGTATTACACTGTGAAGTTTTTTTTCGGAGCTTTGCCATAGGTGGTAGGTGTCCTGATATCAAAGGATTTGTCTGGATTTTCTGTGTGTATTGTTTTTATTTATTAGAGATTTTTAGCCTTTTGGGTTTATTCATCCCATACACACAGTTCCATACATACATACAGTCCTAATTTTCGAAATACCATCCTGATTTTTGAAAATTGTGCTTTAAAATGTCCTGAATCGTCCTGATTTTCGAAAAATAAATCACAATGAGAATCGAATTTGTAGTTGAGTTATGAGAACATCGATTTTTTTCGATGTTAAAATGCAGCCAGCAAATTAGATGCTCACTATTGTTGGATATATTAAGGTGTTTACAGCACCTGAATTTCAGCTTTGTTTATGCAATCTATTGGTGTCCTAAAAACTCAGTTTTTTCTTCACGGTGCATACAGGAGTACGTAGAAGAAAAAGTTGGCCAAAAATTTTTTTTGAAGGTTTGAAGTCAAAAAATGCGTTTATTTTGACTCATCATCAATATGTTTTTAGCGATTTTATAAAATTCCTTAATCTTCTTTTAGAAATTTTCTAAAATTTATATGACATGAAAGATAATCCAGGTTAAAAAAGAATTAAAATTAAAAACACCTAGAATTTTGTTTTTCGTTTTTAAAAGTGAAATATTAATTGAATATATTCGAAAAAGAACATAAATTTCACGAAGCTTTGATTTAAAAAAGACGAAACCCTAGGTGACTTTTTTGTGGTAAAAACAATCAATATTTGTAAATTTCAAACTTAAAAATATCAAAATTGCGCGAGTTTGCGCGATTTTTTTTGCACATTATTTTTAAAGTTATCAATTTTCAAATGTCATCAAACATTTTTCCCGGTCTTGCTGGGAACATAAACAAAAACACTAATCTGTTAAAAATCAACGTTTAAAACAATAAAAAATGAATGAAAGAATTTTCAAAGCACTGTATACTGTCTCTATAATCATCAATTTCTATCTACATATTATACTTAAAATTATTTAACATCCCTCCATTGAAGGTTTCCATTTGAAATGTTCATTTTTAGTCACTTGAGAAAGTTTGTTCATAGATATAACTTAGACGCGCTGATTCAACGATTTGTAGAAAAATTCTATCTCATAAAAATATTAAAGTTTGTACAGCTGCTACAAGATGTCAAAAAAATGAATTCAATAAATTTCATCACTTTTTTCTTTAATTTATGAAGGGGAGATAAGGGCGTAAGACACTCAAATAGTCTGTTGCCTAATTGGATGAAACTTGAAAAAGTAGATAAAAATGATCAGAAATGCACTTTAAATTTTTTTGCCGAAAGCTGAAAACCAGTTACTGAAGGGGCATAATGAGAATCCCCTTGGGGCAGTATAGGCACCATTTGTCGGGGCACGATGAGCGTTTTCTGCCGTTTAATCTAGCAGCGAATTCAACTCGATGAAGTCCACTGAATAATAGAGCTACAGCTTGACAGGTTTCATCTGACGGTTTGGTCTATTGGTAAGGTGTCGGAGAGGTGATCAGTATTTACACTCGAGTTCGATTTCTGGTCAAGGTGATTTTTTTTCATTTATCATTCATATCGATGCATTTTGCACTAAACGGTGAGGCGTAGATTCATCAAACAAAGAAATAACAAAATAATCTAGGTATGTTTGTAGAATTCAAAGAATTAACACATGCTCATACATTATGTTTCTGGTGTTTTGTTTGACGGATGAAGCTACTAGCCGTATAATGTAACAATAAAAAAATTCAATCATGAATGGTATGTGAAAAAAAAATCCCCTCGAACAGGAATCGAACTCGAGTCTACTGATCACCTCTACGACACATTACCAATAGGCCAAATCGACAGATGAAACAAGTCAAGCTGTAGCTCTATTATTCAGTTGACTTCATCGAGTTGAATTCGCTGCTAGATTAATTCTTTGAATTCTACAAACAGACCTAGATTAGGAAGGATTTATGTTAACCCTTCATTTAATGATTTTTAATTCTTCCTCAAAAGTCATTTTAAACAGTTGGAAATGATGCGTACATAAAGGGAAATAAATACGATTTTTCACTTTTTCCATCCATTAATTGTATCAAATTGGTTACTTTATGAAACGAAGGGTTAATTTATAATCGTTGGTGAAGTATGCATAGTACCTAGTTGCAAAGAGAAAATATTATTTATTTCAATTCTGATTTAATCTTTATCCAGCTCTAAATTCGCACCAGCCTTTCGGAATTTTCTAGTTCAAGTATGATTCAGTACTACACATCTGTCAAGTCATTCGAATGACTTATATACACTGTATCAAAAAATTGTCCGTACAGCACGTACCTTGAAATCCAAACAATCAAAAAGTGCATTTTTTCAGTCAATAAATCTACTACAATAACATCATTAGCTGCAGAAACTAGTCCTTTTTGTAGATCAGTATTAAAAATGTGTATGAATTAAACCTTAAAAATAATCCAATTCATTTTGTATAGAAAGTCCCAAAAACGACGTCAAAAAATTGTCCGTACACTGATGCCTTTGTCAAATATTAGTCAAGTAAACAGTTATATGTCAGTCTGTCAAACGCAGAAACGTGAGTTGAATCTCAGCAAAGACAATTTCCAGTGATCTGAGCGATAAATACGGTAAAATAAACTTTATTTAGCATAAATCAGTAGATTATCGTGTTTCCGGATGTCAACGTCCGTGTCCGGATTCCTCGACCAGAACTGCAGTCCGCAGTTCTGGCAGCCCGCAGTTCTGGCAGCCCGCTTGGAAACATTCATCAAAGAAGGACACAAGCTGAACACAACGCTACTCGCAATTTGTAGCTTGTCGGGTATCGGAAATCTTATCTACGACATCCATTGCCGATAAACGGTGGGTACCTACGAAGCAGAATGATATGGCCACGAAACTAGGGCAAGGTGGTCAACTAGATACCAATAGTTCCTTGCTCCAGGGACCAGAATTTTTATTATTAAGGGAAGAAGATTGGCCGCAGCCAAAATCCATTCTACCCACTGAGTAAGAACAAAAACATTGCTTTGTTCATCAAGCTTTAGTTATCCCAGAGTCAATGATTCCCGTAGTTATCCCAGAGTCAATGACGTTTTCCGATACGTAGACCTCTTTGAGAAGCGTCAATTTCAGTTTAAAGGAGTTCGTCTCAATCAAGCTGAACTACAATCTCGGTTGAAAGGAGTTCGCCTGAATCAAGCTGAATTACAGAAAGCAGAAAACTACTTGTTCCGGACAGCTCAATGGGTGGGCTTCCCAGAAGAAGTTTCTACGCTCCTTTATCAACGTCGAAAGTTCAATTCGAACCAAATTCCAACGGAGAAAGGAAGCGAACCCTCAAGCTTTGTCTTTATATGGATGAGCACAGCATCATGCGAGTCTATGGACGAACCGGTGCTGCCGTCAATGTAGGAGACAACGTCAAATTTTTCGTAATACTACCCAAGACTCATCGAGTTACAGTACTGCTGATCGACTTCTACCATCGTACATAAAATATCCAAAAGTAATGTTCAAAAAACTGCACAAACATCAAAAACATCAGTAAAACATCTTAGGTATATCCACGTATCTTTAACTGTAGATAGTTTTATACTTTAATAATAGTTAATTCCAGATTTTTTAGATATATACCGGCTTGCTTATAAATCAAATAAAGGATTCAAGATAAGTCAAATCTGCCCAGATATTGTTCGAAATTTCCCGGATTTTGCCCGCGTTTATACAAACTATTTGCTAAATGAAAAAAAAACTCAAATTTGTCTTTGAAAATTTTTAGATTTTGTGTTCAAAAACAATTTAAAAAAATCAAAATTAACAGGAATCTGTGTTCAATCCTTAGATATGATTTTAACACTACTGCTGTTATTCTTTGAAAACATGGAATTTCAAGTAATTTTCTTTCACTTTGCTCGTAAATGTTGTTGGCCTACATTTCGTTCAGATTTGCCCCTTTTTTACTTTTTTTTCAAAAAATCTTCTAAATGACCCGACCGTGTGGTACAAAGTATGGTATATGCTTAAAGTTAAAGATCATCGTTCTTTAAAATAATTATTTTGAAGATATTTGATTTTTTTTTATTTCACAGGAACTAATTCTTTTTGATGATAAACGGCCTATAAGTGCTATGTCATCTGACGTCCTTTCAGTTATTGGTGACATTTCGAATATCAGAGAGATCTCTACTAGAAAAAATCTTGCAATCCATCATCTGGTAATATCATCTGGTTGAAAATAATCGACTCAAGAACATGAGGCATCCAATGATGGAAGAAGTAGAAGAAGTTTAGCGAAAATAAATTGAGTTCCTAATTACTACTCAAACCTACAAGTTCAGATAAAGATTTCAGGTTCAGATATTAGATTCAGATTCCAGATTCAGATTTCAGATTCAGATTTCAGATTCAGATTTTAGATTCAGATTCCAGATTCAGATTTCAGATTCAGATTAAGATTTCAGGTTCAGATTTTAGATTCAGATTCCAGATTCAGATTTCAGATTCTGATTTCAGATTTCAAATTTCAGATTCCAGATCCAGAACCAGATTCAGATTTAGGAATTTATTTTTAGATTCTTATTTAGATTGCAGATTCAAATCTAATGTAAAAAGCTTTTCATTTAAACATGTTAGTGGATATTCAAACCTTAAGATAAAAATTGAATACTTTAGTAATGTTTAGTTCAAAAATAAATTTAGGGTCAGTCATTGATGTTGTATTTTTTAGAACGACTAGTGCAAAGAAAACCTCTTGGAAGAGCCTACTTTAGTATTTATTTGAAACTGGATTGATAAGTTAAATTTCCAGTTACAAATCCGTATGCTTCGCCGAGTTTACATTTATTACTCAAGTCATGCACATTAACAACCACCACAAAAAACTTATCGCTTATGTTTCTCAGTATACAAGAAGTCTGTTTGGCAAGTGGGTATCCCACACGTTTAGCAGAACCCTTTCGAATTAGTGGGCGAAAGTTACTAACAACGCTAGTTGAATCAAGTTGGACTCCCACGATCAAACATTGACGTTGTCGTCGTTGTCATTGTCAAAAAAGCAGGTGGTTGAATAATAAATAGTTTAAGAATAATTTGATGGATTTATTAACAAAAAAACTGTTGCTTACCGATCCGTTTGATGATAAACTTCATAGGTTGGATCTTCCCACGGGTCGATAACCGCCCCGGGATCTCGGCCAAGGTCGTAGCGTTGGAATATTTTCAATCGCTCTTCTTTGGCCCTTTCTATGAGGGCGTCTTCATCCATTGTACTGAATTGTGTGCAACCCGGAATCGAAGTCGCTTTTTATTTTTCTTATAACACACCGCTGATACTATTTTGCTTCGCGAATGGAATTTACGATTTCTGGTTATCACTTCGTTCACTTATTCACCATTTTTCATATACTGTTGTACACTAAAGAGGTAAAAATAAGCTAGCAATACAGATGCAGAGAGAAAGTTTCGATGTTCTTTTAATTAGAAATTATGGATTTCAACTATATTAAACTGCAAAGCTGAACTTTTTTGCCATATTATGATATATCCAAAATTTTAAAGTGGAGAAAAACCCCCATTTATTTTTCTAATCGAATAATTAAACACCAAGAGAAACATTAAAATGTTTAATGGATTTTCTCACAATACATAATTTTATCTTCGTATCACTAACCAATGGCTTATCATTAATTTGAATTCATCATTACCTTAAATCGCATCGACAAGTAACAGGTTTATTCACTTGAGCTAAAACAGGTGTCAACACCAAAATAAAAAGGAGGTTTTCAATTTCAATCACATTTGCTTACAGGTTTTTTACAAAAACCAACATCGGATCCTCATTAGCTGAAAAAAGCACCGTTTGAATCTCACCCTGCATAAGCACTATCACTTTTTCTCAACACTGAATTTTGATTTTTTACACTTGATCGACCGAAACCTGCGTTTTTTCGCCAACGGTGGAACCGATGTGTATCGTATCGACGCGTAATGCAGCACAAATTCGAATTTTAAGAGGAATTATAAGAGATTTCTGATTAAAAAAATCCGTAAAACCGAGATTATGTCCGGAAGAAACTCGTTCGTCCGGAATCGATTGCGACGTCGACGGAGACCAGTGTTGCCAGAGTGCTTCGAATAAATTATGCTTTGGTACTGTTCAATGTTCGTCTATCTGTACACAGAAACGAATATGATTGTGTTTTTCACCCATAGACTTTTCCATTTTGCTTTTTCGGTGTAGAGCAAGGTGTGTGTATATTATGATAGGAGGTGTGTTACCAATGAGGTACACTTTTACTAAGGTGGCGCAAAAGAATGCACACTATTGCACGTCGGAGAGAAAAAAGGAAAATAAACATAAACAAGTCTTGCATCGCGACGCGTCGTTGTCAGGAAGCTTAATTTATCCTAGGCAAATTGCGTCGCGAAAATTTTCGGTAGTGACGTCACTTCTGTCATAGTAACTATGTTTACGAAGAAAAAACTTTACTTCTACTTTTGCAACGTTTCTTTCTCATTACCTCTCTTTCCACCACATTGGTGTGTTACCTCCAGGCTTGCAATTTCTCTAACGAGAATCACCGACGTGCTCGGTTTTCGATTCTCGGTAGAGATTCACTGAAACGCACCGCAGAGATTTTTAGCCAAACCTCTGTAGAGAATCTGTTAATCAACACGCCAGAGCGAACACACACTATGGTGAAAAAATGTTTTCACCACGGAGAGCGACAGCGACGGCAGCTAGCTTGGCTTGTTGCGTTTACCAATACATTCGAAGCTTAACCACTCGCCCGAAACATTCATCGTTTGTTGATGCTATTATTATGCACACCATCGTGTTTGTTTTTGTCTTTGATTTTTCGTGGCTTAAACCAGTCGGTCCTGTGTTGTCACCGGGGTGCTCTACAGTGACAAATTGTCGCACGCCGGAGCAATTGGAATTAGGTGTGTGTAGCTTTCGAAACCGGGGTGCGAATAATCTGTGGAGAGGAACAAAAAATCTCACCCGGGTGAATTGCTGTTATCGCA
>NC_073693.1:256160616-256279217 GCF_029784155.1 Uranotaenia lowii
TATTTTTTTCAATACCATGATAAGTGCTGTTTGGGTATCGAGCCGGTTAAATTTGCCTACCTTCTTCAAGCAGTGGGGGACAAAATTGAAAAAGATGAGAAAGCTCCCGTGTAAATAGATATGAGCTGAGATATAGAGCTTTTCAAAGAAGCGACCATGTTTAAAAAGGTTTTTTTTTTTTTGGGTACAGAGTACAAATTTCAGATCTTGAAAAACGAGTTTAGAGATCAAGTTTCAGTAAATAATAAATACCATCTTTGAATTGCATTTCAGAACTGCAGCTGCAGCTCTCATTTCAAAGTTGTTGGTTCTGAAGTATGATGAGGTTTGATTCAAAAAAATGCTCTCTAAAATCTAAATTTGAATAAATTTTTACAAATTACATTTATTTCCGGAAGGTGTAGCAAAGCACAACGGGTCAGCTAGTTGGCAATAATAGTTTCGAAGTGCCTACATTGAATTCATAGTTTCCAAATTTACTCAGCATGTACCATTCCCCTTAAGTCAAATCGTGTTAAGTATCCAAGCGAAAATTGTTCCGGTGCCTAAACATTTGGTCCTTCGAGCCGGATGACCGTCCGGAAAGTGGTTCCGGAACATAAATTGGACATTAAGAAGTTTTAAGTGAAGTTTGGACTTTGCTCGACAGCAGCAAAAGTGTGAACCATTTTGTGGTCACAAAATCGCCATCGCAGTGCTGAACATTGTTATTGCGAACAATCAAAGTGTATCTATCGGGACGCCAACTACGCTTGGCTTGGATGCAATTGCATCAGTGCATCAGTGGACATTGTCAGCCATTGCGAAAATCAGAACAATTGTTTCCGGATTCCTGAAGCCAAACTAGTGAAGTGAAGCCGATAACAGAAGCGTATTGGCCAGCAACGCAGCAGAGATCAGCTGATTTTCAACCAGCTCGACGCAGCATTCGGAGAAGCAGCAGCAACAAGAAATAATAGCAGGAAGTATTTACTGGCTTGGTGCATGAGGCCAAAGAAAGTGCAATTCAATAAAGATTTTAAGTGTGAATTGGTCTTTTTAGTTGCATGAAGTGTGTGCCCTGTCCGTAACTATAAATTGGTCTTGGTTCACTATTGGCATTTTTTACTTTGCAATTTTTCACTGGTTGTGCCCACTCGCTGCTGTTAATATCGGGTTGCTATTCTCGGTAATTCGCGTCGCGATCGGTTGGAACGTTGAGTTGATCAAACTAAGTGCATATACCCTGAGTCAGAAGCACATCAGGTGCATGCCAGAGCACATAAAGGTGCAAGTCAGATATTTTGGTCAGAATTATTCAGTACTGGACGGATTGGGTACGAGGTGTTTGAGTTTGTCAGAAAATTCAAGTTTGCTGAAGAAATTAAGTTTGTGTCGGAAAATTGTCAGAATCAAGTCTGAATTTGTCAGAAAATACAAGTTTGTTTAAGTTTGAGTCGGAAAAATTGTCAGAATTAAGTCTGAATCAGTTTGTGTCAGAATTCTTAAGTGAATATTGTCGAAAATCTTTTTCCAAAACTCTTCAGAATTGAGTCTGAGTCTCAAAATAAGCTTGTGTCAGAAACCTTGTCTGAAATATTGTCAGAAATTAAGTCTGAAGAAATCTTGTCAGAAATCGAGTCTGAATTCAAATCGTTTCAAAAACATTGTCAGATATTAAGCTTGTGTCAGAAACAACGTGTCAGTTTAAGGACTTGTCTGAAAGTACAAGTCTGAATTCATCAAAATTTTGAAGCCTGTGTCAGATTACCAAAAGTGTTGCAATGTCGAGAAGTATGCTGAAGGCTTTGCAAAAACGTGAGCGGCAGTTATATGTGATTTTTGATGGTAGAGTAAGGTGGGGTTAAAGTACGAGTCGGGTAAAAGTACGTTTTGAGATTATCACAAACCGATAATACCTACCTACCTACCTAAGGGTCCAGCGCCGATTGACCGGCGCATAGGGCTGAGATAAAAGATCTCCACTGCTGGCGATCCGGAGCCAGCGTCTTCACTTGCTGCCAGCCGAGGTTCTCGTCAACTGTGCGGATTTCAGCGGCTAGACTTCGCCGCCACGAGCTTTTGGGCCTGCCTCTTCTTCGATGCCCATCTGGATTCCAGTCAAGCGCCTCTCTGCAAATCTCGTTATCATCTCTTCGCAGCGTGTGCCCAATCCATCTCCACTTACGTTCCCGAATCTCGATTTCCAGCGCCTTTTGATGACACCGGCGATGAAGTTCAACGTTTGAGATCCAGTTGCCAGGCCACCAAGCGCGGATGATGTTCCGCAGGCAGCGATTCACAAAAACTTGCAGTTTTCGCGTCGTCACCGCATATGTGCACCAAGTTTCACACCCGTACAGCAATACGGATTTGACGTTTGAGTTGAAGATTCGGATCTTAGTTCGTAGAGAGATCTGGCGTGACCGCCAGATGTTTCGGAGACTCGCAAACGCAAATCGGGCTTTTCTGATCCGGGTTTCGATGTCCTTCTTGGTACCACCATCAGGCGTAATCTGGCTACCAAGATACTGGAAGCACTCCACTGTCTCAACCTGTTGTCCAGCTACCACGAAATTGGAACGATTTTCTGTATTGATTTCCATCGACTTGGTCTTTCCGACATTGATTTTGAGACCTGCTGCCTTGGAGCTTTCGGTGAGGTCGTCGAGTTTGCTCTGCATGTCTTGTTGTGTTTGGGCGAGCAAAACAATATCGTCTGCCAGGTCAAGGTCGTTCAGTTGCTCCATGGTTGAAGGATTCCACGGCAATCCTCGGTTTGGTCTACAGTCAATCGATCCAGTCAAGATCTCATCCATTACAATGAGAAAAAGCAGCGGTGACAAAATACATCCTTGTCTCACTCCAGCAGTTACCGGGATTGGTTCGGACAAGACACCGTCGTGCAAGACCTTGCACGAAAATGCCTCGTACTGTGCTTCGATGAGATGGACTAGTTTTTCTGGGACCCCTCGTCGTCTAAGAGCAGCCCAGATGTTTTCGTGGTTCAGTCGGTCAAATGCTTTTTCGAAATCAACGAACACCAGCAGAAGAGAGTCCTGGAATTCGTTGATTTGTTCCAGTATTATTCGTAGCGTTGTGATGTGGTCCACACATGATCGTCCGGATCGGAATCCAGCTTGTTGCCTTCGGAGTGTAGCGTCGATTTTCTCCTGGATCCTGTTCAGGATCACTTTGCAGAGTACTTTGAGGGTTGTACAGATCAAAGTTATGCCACGCCAGTTACCGCACTCTGTTAGGTCTCCTTTCTTTGGGACCTTTACGAGGATACCCTGCATCCAGTCGGCCGGGAATGTTGCAGTATCCCAAATGTCAGCGAAAAGACGGTGCAACATTTGTGCTGACAAGGCAGGGTCGGCTTTGAGCATTTCAGCAGGAATGCAATCGATTCCAGGCGCTTTGTTGGATTTCATGTCCTTGATTGCCGCTTCTATTTCAGCCAGCGAGGGCGCTTCCGAGTTGACGCCATTAATGCGACTTACTGTGGGCGCCTCGAGCTGCGGGTTCTGTTGGCCATCGCTATTTGTAACTCGAAAAAGTTGATCAAAATGCTCAGTCCAACGCTTGAGCTGATCTGTTCGATCTGTCAGCAGCTGACCTGCTCGGTTTTTCAGCGGCATTCTTGCATTAGTCCTTGCACCACTAAGGCGGCGAGAAATATCATATAATAATCGGATATCTCCAATGGCGGCGGCTCTTTCTCCCCTCGGCTAGGGAGTTTGTCCAGGCTCTCTTGTCTCGTCTACAAGCTCGTTTAACTGCCTTTTCCAGCTCCGCATATCGTAAGCGGGCGGCTGCTTTGGCTGACCCGGTACATGCCTGCTCAATTCCGACTTTCGCCTTTCTCCGATCATCGATCATCCTCCAGGTTTCATCCGACATCCATTCACTTCGTCTTCCACAAACTTTACCGAGAGTACCATGGCTCGTCGTGATAAAGGCATTCTTGATTCCACACCACTGTTCTTCGACTGTTCCGTCTGTCGGCAGCTCCGAGGCTCGGGATTCTAGCTGTTCAACGTATGCCCTTTTCACCTCTGGATTCTCCAACCGGCGGACGTCGTATCGACACCCGACTTTCTCCTCGCGCCGTTGGACACGCGCAACTCTCAGTCGTATCTCGCCAAGGACGAGGTGATGGTCAGATGCAATGTCTGCGCTTCGTTTGTTGCGGACATCAAGAAGGCTCCTTCTCCATTTTCGGCTGATGCAGATGTGGTCAATTTGATTTTCTGTTCGGCCATCTCGGGATACCCAAGTGACCTTATGTGCTGGTCGATGGGGGAAGAGCGATCCACCGATCACCATGTTGTTGTTGCCACAAAATTCTACAAACAGCTCTCCGTTTTCGCTCATCTGTCCTAGGCCATGGCGCCCCATGATGCGCTCAAAGTCCTGATTATCGGAGCCAAACCGATAATAGACAAAATTAAAACTCTGGCGTGGGTTGATAGTGATTTGGAATGCCTTCATCCAGACAATGTTTTTTTTTTTTTTGGAAAAATTGAAAATACTCCGAAAAATGAGGTAAAGCAGCTTTTTTGCCCAAATGATGTAATATTTAAAATAATGGCAAACATGTTTGAGCAATCAAAATTCTGGCTTTCAATGAAAGTCTTAATGTGTCTGTTTAGTTGTTTTCAACCACTAGCAAATGTCGAAGAAAGAATTGAATTAATATGTCTCTGTTTTGCACAATAAACTGTGAATCTCAAGAAACCTTGAAGGGGCAAAAGTACGAACTGCAAATGGGGCAAAAGTACGAATGATATACAGGATCTACTGAAGTAAATCTGAACGGAAAGTTTTAACTTCTTCCTAAAATTCACTGGGAACATCAGCGCATATTTTTGTTTTTACAAAGACTTGCTCTCGCGAAAAATTGCTGAAATACGATGAGAACTGGATTTCGTAAACCTGTTGAGAATGGACAATTAGTGAAGAACTCTAAATCCGCACAGGTTGTTTGCCCATGTATTAGATTTGTATCAGAAGCGAACACAGAAGTAAGCAAAGATTGATGTTAAATAATTTTCCTCTTTACTTCATGCAAAATTGGGGAATTCTGAATGGTCGTACTTTTACCCCGCATCATTCGAACTTTTGCCCCAGAGGTGGGGTAAGAGTACGTTTCGATAGCAGTTTGGCGTTTTCATTACTGCTATCAAATGCGTTGATCGATTATCTTCGTAATTTTTTAGAAGAGAGATAAAAGTCTAAAAAATACAATGCTGTTCTTGGTTTTTTAGAAAAACAACTGCTAAATTTTCTAAAAATAGTGTAGCACTAAGGTCGTACTTTTACCCCTCCATACTCTACTGATAGATTTATCCAAACCTATCACATCGGTAGTGATCGGTGCCAGTTAAGCTCGAGGTTGCAAGTGATTGGTACAGTGTACAGCGAGTTTTTCGAAATTCGGAGCAAGATTGAAATGTTGCTGGATGAAGCGGCCGAGAAAGAGCAGAAAGATGCTGACAGCGAAGTCAAAGGGGAGATTGCAAAACAGCGCGAAGAAGAGAACGACAAAATTCTGCAGCAGTTTGATGACCGATACTTTGCAATTCGAGGTGACCTCCTTAGACTTCAAAGGGGTAAACACAACCAGCAACCAGAGTCAGTCTGCGTCAGGAAATAAGTCAAGAGTAAAGCTGCCCGAGATTCGTCTGCCATCCTTCAGCGGAACAATCAGAGAATGGGTTACATTTAGAGATTCGTTTCGTAGTCTCATTCACGACAGTGAGCAATTGACAAAAATGGACAAGTTCACCTACCTCCGGTCCTCTCTGCATGGTGATGCACTGAAGGAAATAAACAACATCGAGCTGTCAGAGGCAAACTACGACGTCGCCTGGAAAATGTTAGAAGTCCGCTACGAAAACAACAAGCTAATTGTCAAGGCTCATCTCGACGCTCTCTTCGTCCTCGAATCGCTTAAAAAAGAGAACTACGACGGTCTGAACTTCCTCATTAGCGAGTTTGAGAAAAACTTGATGATGTTGCAGAAAATCGGTGAGCCAACGGAGTCTTGGAGTACAATACTAGTCTTCATGTTGTGCGCTAGATTCTGCAACATTGCGCCAATGGGAGACGCATTACGGGTCTAAGGAGGTCCCAACGTACGAAGAGCTGCTACTGTTCTTGCAAGGTCACTGCTCAGTTCTCCAATCAATCACTTCGTCAAGAAGTCCACCATCCGAAGCACGTCAGACAAGATCAACAGTTTGCCATACATCCATCCGATCGGATTCACGATGCCCGTTCTGTACCGAAGCATGGCACTCACCGTTTCACTGCCAGAGATTCCATCGATTGAAGATATCAGAACGTGTTGAAGCCGCCAATCGAAGTCGAGTCTGTCGAAATTGTCTACAGCCTGGACATTTTGCGACGAACTGCACTCGTAGCAGTTGCCGATTATGTCAACAAAAGCATCACACTATATTGCATGCTACGCGATCCTCCGTTCCAAATCCGTCGAATCCGACACTCAGTCAACAGTCAATAGCACAACCCTCTAATCAAGAAAGCACCCATACTTATCCACAGCAAGCTTATCAACAGCAAAGTCACACCATGCCAATAGTTACGGAAACACACACTCAAACACAAAATGCAACACACAATTCACCAAATACCATCACACAATTCGATTTGTCAACGCCAAGCACAAGCCACAACTACGTCGCACTACCTGTTAAGTCTGCTTCGAATATTCTGCTCCCTACCGCTCTTGTCAAGATTAAGGACCGTTACGGTAACGCTCAGATTAGTAGAGCATTGTTAGACTCGTGTTCGCAACACTGCTTAATGTCCCAAGAGTTTTCGAACAAGCTGAAGTTGAAAGAAGCGCCTACATATTTGTCAGTTCAGGGTATTGGGTCGTTTCAGTCAGTTTTGACGAAGTCCATACATGCTGAAGTCTGTCAGCGTTCGCCTAAAGTATCTAACTTCCAAAAAACTATGCAGTTCTTCGTGTTACCAAACCTTACACTACATCTACCTTCGACGTCGTTTGATCCTTCGTTCATGACGCTTCCCGATTCTGAATTGTTAGCCGATCCATTCTTCCACGAATCGAAGCGGATCGATATTATTATTGGCGCCGAGTACTTCACAGACTTGTTGAAGGATGAACGAAGGAAAATCACGAAGAATGGTCCCACGCTTCAGAACTCAGTTTTCGGTTGGATTGTGTCAGGTAGAGTTGTCGAATATCCTCAAAACGTATCCCAAGCTTTGATTTGTTCCTCAAGAAACTACAAAAGCAGCTCACGTGGTTCTAGGAGCTCGAAACATGCCGCGTTGATCGAACAATTGAAGCATCAACATTCAGAGTTAAGCAGAACGTTTTGTCGGTACCCTACCCAAGATTGAGTCAGATTTGTGTTAGTCAGAATGATCCATGCGATCGCGTCAGATATGCTACGTCAGAGTTAATGAATTCTATTTGAATGTCATGGAGAAAGATTTATGTCGAATGAAAGTCCTACTGAAAGAAGGTCCTGCAGTCGATCTTCGAGAAACACTAATAGGAGAAATTATTCTTCCCTACCTTCATTGGCAATAATAGTTTCGAAGTGCCTACATTGAATTCATAGTTTCCAAATTTACTCAGCATGTACCATTCCCCTTAAGTCAAATCGTGTTAAGTATCCAAGCGAAAATTGTTCCGGTGCCTAAACAGTTCCCTTGAAAACATGATTTTGGTTTCCATAATTTTTTTCAAAATCAATAAAAATGTCAGATTTTTTTTTCGTTTTTAAAAATGTGACGTGGATTCACGCTAGAATTGACCATTTTTGACTTCGGTACATACCACTTTGATTTCCTGTTCTATCTGTGGAAACAAGATATCGGTGTTTTCAAATAAGTTGAAAAGAAATCAATTATCCACAATTTGATGTTCGTAGCTTTTTGATTGAATATCAAAGAACAAAGTTATACCCCTTTAAAGTTGTGGCGTGCATTCACTCAGTTTAAACAGAACAGGGCAGTAAACTGAATTCATTTCACAATATTTCAAATTATTATGAACTATTTTCTAGAGATGTCAAATTTTATGTACTCCTTTAAAAGTGATATTTTGTTATTCCAACTTGTATTTCCTTATAAAATTTTCAAAAAAAAAAAACAAATCAAATTTTGTGACGTGAATTCACTCATTCGTGCTGTTGTAACTCAACCGATTTCTAAAAAATTTAGTGTTTCAGAATTGTATCATCATTTTCTAAAAAAATCTTATTTATTTTTGTTAGAAAACGTCAAGGTTTCCTCGTAAAATTAAAAAGTTTCCTTTTTTGTCACGTGAGTTCATTCATTTGCGACTGTTTTTGTTGGCAACTTTATTGCATATAACCAAATTCTTATTTCTTCACAATGGAGCAAACGTTTTTGCTAAATTTATACAATAACAGACTTGTCAAATTTTTCAAATAATTTTGGATAATTATAAAATATCCAAAAGCTACAGATGTTTTCAAAACTTCTGGTTTTCAGTAAAACATCTCAGGTGTATCCGTGTATATTTCACTGTAAACAGCTTTATTCTTTGATTAAGGGAGTATGGAGATACTTGATCCCCTTTTCTCATTTTCATCATATCTTTTCGAGAAAATATGCTCCAAAAGTTAAGACGATATCTGAACTTGTAGATGAGCTAAAAGCGTTTTCCTGAGACTAAAAAAATTGTGATATTTTTTAAGTTACAGGAGACTTGACCCTTTACTAAAGGTGAATTGATCCCTTATTTAGAGTGCCCTGATCCTAGGCAAAAATCTAATAAAATCCAAAGATAAAAGGTCCGTTGACTATTTCTTGCCATATTAGTTCTCATTTCACAGTTTGTAAGTATCAGACAAAGAGAATTATAAAAGTTTGTCTTCTACCCTAGAGTCATTGCATACTTTAAGGTGCAATTTTCTAGTTTTTTAAGATAGATACAGTATGTTTAGCCCTTTTTAATAGATACAGTGTCTCGATAAACATTAGTTATTGGTCAGATTTTAGTAATTTCATGATAACCAATGATCACGATCCAATCAGATGAAAAATGCAGCTTTTTGGCCTCGAGGGATCAACTAAACCCATGACATTTTGGAAAACTTCTTCTGAAAAAAATCAGAGTTTATGTGAGCTTTGAAAATATGATATTATGAAGTTTATATTATACTCTACCGATTGAAATATGTTTATTATAATTTTTTTATCTGATAAATATTTTAAAATGATAAAAAAAAGATCTTTAAATCACATTTTGTTAAATTTTTCAAACAAAGTTCAATAACTCGATTTTTTTTTCATTTGCTGAGATAACAGCATTGTAGTTTTGTTCAGTTTGACACATTTTTCAAGAATAGTTGATATTTGTAAGACATTCCTGTTTCGAGATATAGCGAAGGAATCAAGTATCCCCAGGGATCAAGTGTCCTCATTTTCCCCTACATATATCAGAACAAATCTCAACAATCGTTTTGAATACTGCAGTATTAATAAAAATAGATATATATTTTTCGTGTATAAAAGTCCTTTTGAAAAGCTGCAGTTTTCCCCTCTGCAAATCTAAAACCATGTTCAGAAAAAAAATCAGTTAGAAAAGTTTCACAAATTAAGTAGTAAGCATTTTGTAAGCGATTCCATAAACAATTATGTTATATTTTATCTTTGAATCATTTTCTAACCTAGGTTTAGGAATTTATCAATGTTACACAACATAGAAAAACCACAAAACAACATCCATGAAATCATCGTAGTTCAACACTTTCCAGGAAGTTGCTTGCCGCCTAACTTCTTCCAAAGGCAGACTACGCTGAAAGAAAAAATTTAGGCAACAAAACCATGCGTAAGCCCAGAAAAGTACGACATTCCCAAAACACTACTAAGCACCCGCACACGAGAAGCGGCGAAATAAACTATCCGTGCCTGTATGCAAACACAAATCCATCAACTAATCAAGTCCCGAATGTCCCAAGAGCCTCCGAGAAGCACGTCAGGTCATCGACTATGCCTAGGCTTTTCACCCAAAACAAGCTGGTGGCCGTTTTTTCATTGTGAACTGATATTTAAATCAGTATAAATTATTCTTCAGGTCACGCCTTGGCGTCATTAGTCAATCAGCACCTGTCCAGTGTTACTCAGGGAAGGTCAGAGAGAGGGAAGCAAAGGGTTCAAATTTCGGTGATCATGAGGATCCTAGCTGTGGCAATTTGCAGCCTTATGCTGCTGGTGATAGTGAGTGGGGCAGCTCTGAAATGTGATTCTTGCCATAAAAACGAGTGCGAATGTAAAAGGAAAGTGTTGAAGGTATCGACTGTGCCCCCGGAACCGTTCAAGAAAACAAAGATCTGCGAAGAAACCTACCCCACCGATTTGCACCCTCAGAAGGATATCTGCTCCTGTACCGATGTTGCCAACGTACGGCCCCACCATCAAAACGGGGAAGAACCCAAGTTTGCCTGCTCGGATTCGTGCGAGTGCGGATATGACGAAAGTCAGCCGGAGCCAACGTAAGATAGTTTGATACATTCTGATTATTTTTTAAGTTTCCTAATTGGGTTAATTCTTCTTCCGAAAAAGTGTTTAAACCACAGAAAAGTCTAAACTGAATATAACTATATGAAGTATAAGTTATATCAATCTAAAAACAGGTATGACTTAACCAGATACATAGATGAAAAATCGTATTCGTATAACAATATTCTAAAATTAATTGATAAGGTTTTTTTTAACAGAGCCTAAACATTTATTATTAAACTTGTAAAGCATGTTTGTAACATAGATAACAAATGAACGAACCATTTTTTCCCTCTCCACAGCAAATACTCCGCCGATGCCGTCAGTCAATTCCTGGCCGTCCAGGCATCCCGCAGGAAACAGATCTCCATCTCGGAAACGGATCTGCACTTCCACGGCAATGCCCTCAAGGTGAAACCCAGCCACAAACAGGTACCAGACATCAAGGAGGAACGGCTGCACAAGTTCAACCGACAGCTGATCGAACTAAAGCCTCCGAAGAAGAAGCGTGTCTACAAGGTGGAAGAATCGTCCGAGGAGGAATATCCTTGCCATCCGGAGACGCAGGCCTACTCCGAGATTTGCTACGGTAAAGTGGAACACTCCCGAAACGACTTCGAACAGATCAAACCATACGAGGCACCGTGCGACTCCTGCCAGGATAACTACGAAGAAGACTCCTACGAAGCTCCTAGCTCTTACGAAAAAGAAGAAGAGGAAATGGAAGAAGACGAGGAGGAGGAGGAAGAAGAAGAGGAGGAAGATGATGAAGGTTATGAGGAGGAAGAAGAAGAAGAGGAAGAGGAGGAGGAGGAGGAAGAATACGAGGAAGAGGAAGAAGACGACGAAGCCTATGAGGGTTCTGAGGAGGAATCCGACTGCAGTAAGAACAAAAAATCTTACAAAAAGTCTTATAAAAAACGCTCAACCAGAACATCAAGGCAAGCCGGAGATGACAAAGAAAGCAGCGCCCCTGCTGAGGATCAGTCGGCAGAGGACGCTTCGGTAGAAGAAAATGAGACGGAAAATTAATAGTTTCTGTTTAAGATGAACCCAAGAGACTTATTTATTCGTTTAGTTTAATGATGTGTGGTACTCTTTGTATATGTTGCAAGTTGAAGATTAAAATGTTTTGATAATAAAAAAATGTTGGAAAATGAATTGTTTAATAAATGTTACACAAAAAGTTTGATTTTTTACTAAAATACTCTAAAAGCAAAGCAATAAAGCAATACACATAAGAAAGAAATTTATACCTTAGACAAGTTGTCGTACCAAAAAACTAATGACAACCTTTTATTCTAAAAGGTTTGTTTATCTAGTTGTGTAATTTCCGTCAGTTGGGATTTCAAACTCCCGAGATCGACGAATCTCAGGGAGTCAATTTAACCTTGCCAACCTTAAGAGGAATGCTCCAGAAAGTTGATGATTTGGCAAGCCAAGTTTTATATTTAACAATTGTAAATATGGCTGTTGAAAGCAGCCAGGGTATCACTGGAGCAACCATGTTTGAACTAATATACAAGAAGAAATGTCTTCAGGAGATAGTTTTTCCGTTTATTCAGTCATACGAAGACCCCGTGTGGTTCTAGCCTAGCTAGCTGCTACTACACCTGGGGTATATTGTAATTGTACCAGAAATGTAATTTTGATGTTTTTTTTTTAATTAAGTTTTAATCCACCAAACTGCCTATAGGGCAATAGTCAACGTAAATTGAAAAATCAATCAAATCATCAGCTGATATGACAAATTGGTAGGAAAAATGGCCGATATGGTTAATTACCACTGGGCAGAAATGAGAGGATTTTCGACAAAAAGTTCAAAAATTCATAAAAACATCAGAATTTTTTTTATTGTATTTTCCCTAAAAGTTTAAGTTGTGTGTGAATCTTGAAACCTAGCCGAGTTCGGAGTCAAATTGTAAATTATGATTTTTAATGTAAAATGAACATTTTCGTTTTTCATAACTTCAATGCTGGCTGATTACTTATGAATTCAAAATCTGATTGATGATACTGTAATCATAATTCTATCCTTTTTTTTTAATTCTTATACCGTAAAACGGGGCACCGGGGTACCTTTGACCAAGGCCGTGCGAACGGGAGGGGTTTTAGGGGTTTAACCCCCCCCCCCCCCCATGAAGATTTTTTCCAAGTTAAATTTTATGTTCAAGAAATGAATTTACCGTAGTCACGCAAAATTACTTCATCCCAAAAGGTCTTGAAAAAAAAAAGATTTTAAAATAATGTCAGAAATTTGGCTTTAGCTTGGCTTTGGTATTTAGCCCGCCTTAATCACTCTGGGCCCAAGACATTTCACTCTTCGACACTATATAACGTTGAATTTCGATTTCAATTTAATAAACATTTGTATAAAAAGTCAAATCTTGACACAAAAAAACACAACCACATCTTTGAAATTGTTTTTGTCAGAGAAGTGTATCTAAACAAGTTTATCCATTGCTTTATTACTTATCACTTTTATAAAAAAAAATTTTATATCACTAGAAATTTCATGCTGATATCTAATATTTGTCAAGAAAGCAATTTCAGCCTTCATTTTATTTTGTGTTTCTTGATTTTTTTAATTCTCAACTCCTTAATCAAAAGGGTTTAGCTTTAGATGAATTACACATGGCCACAATTCACATTTTTCGGAGGTGAGAATAAAGAGCAAATTTTGGTTGATTTAAGTGCTATGAAACTTTTGGAAATAGGTCAAAATTATTAACGTTAAATCTGCACTTATCTGACATAATTTATAATATTATAATATTACAAAATAAAATAAAATAAAATAAAATAAAGGTTTTTACCAACTTTCTCAAAGACCGCGAGTAATTTTGACTTCTGCTAAATAGTATATAGAAGTCTTATATTTTCCAACATTTTTTCACTAAATACTGAAAAAAACAAGAGCGAGTAGATTAGTAGCCTTTTTAATCATATGTCATCAAATTGATCTTCATGTAAAAAAATTCATTTTCATAATCTTGAAATGTGTTACTAAAAGAACATAACTTTAGCGGTAAGGCCGAGAAATTAATTTAACATTTTGTATTTACTTTTATCATCAAATTTATTTATCAAATTTTATTATATAGTTTTTTAGATTTTCAAATAAACTTGCCAAATTTTATTATCGAATTTATTAAAAAATTAAATATTTGTCTTAAGTTTGCCTTTGCTTTCCTACTCTGAGTTTAAGTGTTCTGAAAACATAATCTTAGAAGCCTATAAATCAAATTTTTTAAATAAAAAAAACTTAGTTTTTGCTTTTGTTCCTTTCCAATATTTTTATTGACGATGACAAAATATCATAGCTAGAAATTTTAAACCTGTGCTGTGCTGGAAAATTTATAAACGTTCAACTATTTTTTATTCTTTTGAATCCTCTTGATCGTGATTTTTAAATAATCTATAAAAGGTTAGAAAAATGATTCGAGGAAGCTAATTTTAAACTTAATTTTAATGTGTAATGTTAGCTTAACTAGCATTTGCATTTTGTTTTCCAAATTTACAATAAAACTTGAAATTCATTATTTTTATTTTCTTCAGTTTCATTATTGATCATTCAAGAAATCACTTATTTCTTAATCTGTACTTTGTCAGTAATGATAAATTGAACATGTTGGATTTTTAATATATAAAGTTATTTTCTTAAACTTCAATCAATCATGACCATTTGTAGTATTTTATTTTAAATAACTGGAAGAATTTGAATTTAAAACAGATATTTATCTCTGGATCCCTTTCAATGTAATTTATTATTTTTTCGAATTTGTTTGATGGTCAAGAGTAAGAAAATGGTTTAGAAATCAATTTTCTTATTCATTGTGCATTTTTTGCATTGTTTCAAGCTAAAATTGAATTTCGAAAACCCCCCCCCCATGAACGGATCCTTCGCACGGGCCTGACTTTGACCATCAATAAATTTTTTCACATTATCATAAATAGCTCAGCCTATAGTTTGAATTTCTGGAAACTGTTTTTTTACGTTTGAAAGCTTTTTAATTGAGTAACAAATAGACAAAATTTTGTTTGTATTAGAAATTGTTTTCTGTAAGCAAAATTGTAATTTCAAAATCTTCAAATATCTATTTTTCCGAGGCTCGCAAACAAACAGCTCTCCTGATGACCAAAAAGTATTTAAAAGCAAACGGGTGGTTGAATGTGAAAAAAACAACTTTTATTCTTTGTGTATGTATAGTTATAGTGTTCTTTTTACAGTCATTTAATGATAAATTTTTGATATTTAAAAAGTAAGGACATTTTCCAAGAGTAACACCTTATTAGGCTAATGAATAGAAATCCTATCAAATGATTAACTTTGAAGAAAAAATGGAAATAGAAATAGTGGGACGACCTAGGGGAAAGGTGAACGTAAAATTTCATTTGTATTTTGAAGTTAAAACTATTTAGCAATTATTATAATTTTTGCCCCTATATGTATGCAGCATCATTGTTTTTTCGTTTATAAATGTTTCCGAAAGAAAACGTTAAAAAGCAAGGTAGAATTGATAAATTAGAATTTGTAAACAATTATGAAGGTGTTTTGTATCCTTGATGATCAAGAAAACTCGTTAAAACCGTCAAAATGGAGACCGATCAATGTAACCCCAAAGCATCAATTCCTGAACAGCGACGAAATCGATTTTTAAATCAAATTTAAAATAGTCCAAAAAATTTCTGCCACCATGTTTTACGTTCACAGGAGTACAGTACTGGTTTTAAAAATATAAAACATGCCGCATTCCCCTTGACAGAAAAAATAATCGAAAAATATTGAAAAAAAGTGATCAATATTACCCCGGAATAATCGAAAAATATTGAAAAAGAGTGATCAATATTACCCCGGAATACGGTGCTCGCTCTTAATTTCATTTGATTTGATACAATATCATGATTTTCTTTTGATTTTTTAAATATTTAAAACTGCAAAAAATAGTCAACTGTGCCAAAATAAGCAGCTATGATGGTCATTTTTTTTAATAACAAATCTTTAAATATAATTATTCGAAATGAACTAACTCCTTTATTATTGAAACATCTAAGTGAACTCCGAGACTCTCAAGATTTTTTTGGCATGAAATATTATAAAACTGAGATTAATCTGACTATTAATAACCGGAATACTAGCAATAAAAAAGAAATTTGTGAACTTTTCAACTACTAACTGGTGTTGCTCTTCTTGATATTGAAAACATTTTGACAGTGTTTGGCACAAAGGTTTAGTAGCTAAATTAGCTCGATTTGATATTCCTGTACATCTCACCAAAATTATTCAAAATTATTTGACTAGCCGAACCTTACAAGTAAGCTATCAAAATTCATGCTATTAAAAGACACCCATTAGAGCTGGTGTCCCTCAGGGCAGTATACTTGGGCCAATTTTATACAATATTTTTACTTCTGATCTTCCTGATGTACCAGAAGGAAAAGGTAGAAGATTATTTGCTGATGATACTTTGCTTTCAGCCAAAGGTCGGAATTTACGGGTGGTACGCAGTAGATTGCAACAAAATTTGAATTCCTTTTTGAATTACTTGAAAATGTGGAAAATTTCTCCTAACGCTTCCAAAACTCAACTTATTTTATTTCCCCAAAAGCTAAATTTTTAAAACCTATTGAATATCATTCCATAACTTATAATGGGGTTCCATAACTTTTAATAGAATGATTTGATCACGTGAAGTACTTGAGACTCACACTTGATCGGAATCTTACTTTTAAAAATCACATTGAAGATTTTCAATCTAAATGTAATAATACACCAAATCTCTTTATTCTCTCATCAACAGGAAATCCAGACTCTGTCTGAGGAATAAGTTCCTCATCTACAAACAGGTGTTCCGACCAACGATAATGTATACAGTTCCGATTTTGTCTAACTGCTGCGCGACGAGGAAGAAAGTCATCCATAGGATTCAGAACGAGTTTCTGAAAATGATTTTGCGGCTTCACCTTGGCACAGCACCGAAGATCTTCATCGGAAAAGCGGGCAATGAATCTATCGAAGAGATGGCCAAAAACATCATCTCCAACTTCAGAGGCAAATCGATGCAGTCTTCCATCGCAGAGATTCGTTCTCTCTACAATTAGTTTAATTTTAGGATAATTTTAGTATTTAGTTGTAAGTTTAAAATATTTTTGACATTACAGGATGTTCTCCTATGTATACATAAAAATACTTGATTGCGCTCAGCAAATTTTACTGATTAGTAACCAGCAGTTCATTGTTGAACTGAACACCTAATTTAATGTAATAATGTAATATAAATGTAATGATGAATTGGTACGAATAAAGACATATTTAAAAAAAAATTTGCATAAAAACCATATTCAAACTTCCTTATCTCTACCCTACCTCTTTACTTTACTCAAATACAACTCACAATATTTAACCTCTAGCCCACTTGTGTCGTCTGCAAACATTATTGTATGTCTTCGAAAATTTGAACTCATTAAACAACACAAGAAATTTATTGTTTAACTTAAGCTTGCCAGATTGCCCGGTTTTATCCGGGTTTGCCCGGATATTTGATGCAAAATTTCGAGAAAGTCCGGTCCGGCCTGGTTGCCCGGATATCGTGAAAAAAGTCCGGATATTGCCCGGATTTTTTAACAATTTTCGCTAAAAAATAAAAAAAAATCAAAGTTTTTGAGCACGTTTCAGCAAAATCGATTATCGGTATGGAAATTTTCAACGGTTGTTTCAAATAATTTTGCTGATTTACTTTTATAAATCTTTAAATATTTAAGTGTTCCAAAAAGTTGTTGGAAGTCTGCAATTACATTATTAAAATATTAATTTCTTTTTTTTTGTATTTTTTCTTTGCTTTTATATATTATAACACCTAAATTTTGCCCGGTTTTTGGATTTGAAAAATTGAAATCCATGCCCGGATTTTGCCAGGTTTTTTTGAAAAAATGCCCGGAATTGCTAGGCCCGGATGGTAGTGAAAAAAATTCTGGCAACCTTAGTTTAACTCAGGCACTCGTTCTCGCCATACTCGTCAATCACATCATTTGCTTCGAAGCCGTTGTTTAGCATCTTTTGGCCAAAGCAGAATTTCTTACATTGGACCTGCTTCTTACAATTGTCTTCCAGAAGTTGTCACAAATGCTTAAAACCGCAACATTTTCAAATCGAAAGTAATACGTCACCTCAGGAACTTCATAAGCCTAATTTTCACGCCAGTTTTTCTTTTATTTTTGTTACACATATATTTTAACTTTCAAAAAACATTAAAGTAAAGTTACATTTTTTTGTAAATATTTTTTCTAGTAAGTACATTAGCTATATCAATCAATTTTTCATTTGTTTTTTTTTGTGTGTTAATTATTTATAAAATATGGATCTCTTTCTTCAAAGGAATACTCTTTCCACTGAGACTCATTCTTAGTTTAGTTTAGTTTACTTGTCTAGCTTCATTCCATCGCATTAAGTAAAAATATTTTTGTTAAGGTTCTCAGCATGAATAAATTTGGCTCGCGTTTTTTGTTTTGTTTTTCTTTTTTTTTTTTTTATGGCTGCCAGACATGCTGGGAACAGAAAGTGGCTCATATGAACTTTTTTGTGTGGGGGAATGTGGTGGGCTGCATTTATATGTGTAAAAATTGTATGATTTGAATGGCTTGAGTGCATAAAAAGCTCTTTTTCTTCAACAAAAATGATACAACATAAACATGTTAACCAGAAAATTGGGTTTTTTCTTGTATGCTGGAGGAAACTGGGAATATTTACGCTCACTCCAGACTTTGCACATTCCTCGATATATCCCTTATTACCAGATTTTTTAAAGCCATGCTCGTTCGACCTGAGTTATTGTTTTTTTTATTTCTATTCTCTCATTTATTTTTAGGCATTTCGCGAATTATGAAATTCGATGTACCGTAATCCGGGGTAAGATTGATCAGTTTTTTTTTCAATATATCTCGATTATCATATCTCTTAAGATGAATGTGGCATGTTTTAAATGTTTTAAACCAGTACTGGACTCCTATGAACGTAAAAAATGCATGCAGAAATTTATTAGACTTCTTTAAATTTGATTTAAAAATCGTTTTCGTCTCTGTTCAGAATTTGATGATTGGGGGTGTCATCAGTCTCTATTTTGACGGATTAACGAGTTTTCTTGATAATAAAGGAAACAAAACACCTTTATAATATTTACATATGCTAGTTCATCAACTAAACCTTGATTTTTAACGTTTTATTTTTAAAATATTTATAATCGAAAAAAGAACTATGATGCTGCCTACATTTAGGGGCAAACATTGTAATAATTGCTAAATAGTTTGAGCTTCAAAATACAAATGAAATTTTACCTTCACACATTCCCCTAGGCCCTCCTACTATTTCCATTTTCATTTTTTCTTCAAAGTTAACGATTTGATAAGGTTCCTATCCATTTGTCCAAAACGGGCTTACTCTTGGAAAATGTCCTTATTTTTTAAATATCAAAAATTTATCATTAAATGACTATAAAAATAGCACTATAACTGTTCATATACAAAAAAAAGTTTTTCTTTCACATGCAACAACCCGTTTGCTTCTAAATGCTTTTTGATATCATCAGGAGAGCTGTTTGTTTGCAAGCCTTGGAAAAACAGATATTTTAAGATTTTGAAATAAGATTTTTACTAACAGAAAAAAATTTCAAATACAAACCATTTTTTTTCTATTTGATACTCAATTTATAGGCTTTCAAACGTAGGAAACAGTTTTCAAAAATTCAAACGATAGACTAAGTTATTGATAACTACTTCGACTTTACATGAAATTCATGTGTTAGTTATGTAGATGGAATCAATGTTGTTACTACAAGACGCACGTAGAATCGATGGGATGCATCAAAGTTTACGTGAGAAATGCCGTAGTATTAATTTCTTAATTATTTTGCGTATGTATGTATGTATGTATGTATGTATGATTCCCCCATCGGTAGCATGGTCCAGCCTATGTCTGTGTGGCTTGGCCTTCAAATTGCTTCTCAGGCTTCCACGGCCGATGGTTCGTCGAGGGGAGACATCCAGAAATTCAGAGGCCATTAAAATCCCTATTTCTAAATTATACTGCGTGTTCATAAAATCGATGATTTTTGCACTTAAACTTTTTTGGCCCCAAACGCCACATTTGAATCATGCTTGGAAAAACATCTAGGCCAAGCGTGATTCGCAGAAACTTGCGGTTCGAACGAACGAAAAGATGGCAGTGTGGTCGCTCAGATAAACTCCCTTAAACTCAGAACGGATCTATCAATGGATTGCCTTCTCAGTTTGTTATCATTGCGTTTCGATACAACCGAAGTTTGGTTGCGAATCGTTACGGTCGATAGATAAATAGCTTGATAGATAGCGTTACGATTCGGATAAAATTCGGGGTCGTACCCTTTTGGTGAATGGATAAAAATCGTACAAAAGAAAACTTATATTTTTTTTCTCAGGAGACAATACGAAATATTCACTGACCTCAGCGGCCATTTTGTTCCACAATCTCTTCATCTCCGAGTCGTTCTACCATTCTTCTTCATCTTCGATAGGGCGGAATTGAAAGAAGTTGGGTAGGTTGATGTCCTTTTTGACAAAATCCACCCGTTGGCCCTATACCACTGAAGTACGTCCTAGCTGTAGTGGCAGCATGCCAAATCTGGCGAAAACTTTACTGGACCTTTGTGAGATCTAATGTACGAAAAAAAAACGTTTTTTAAGGCACTTCTCCTTGTACATTTCGGAGTCCATGGTCTTGTTTTTCACAAAAACCGGAGTTTTTTGTCCGCAGCGGCAAATACCTTGCCAGATCAAACACTTTCTTGCCAACTTATCGGCAAAACGAATTTGAACTTGGCGGGGACATCACCCCGACCAGTGGCTTTGTAAAATTTTTGGCCAGGAAGCCGCCCAGAATCAGATTTCACGATTTTTGAACCAGACCACGTCGGATTTTTGACGTGAGTGTCCAAATTAATTTTCGCCTCGCGGCTTCCATTACGTGTAACTTTATTGGAACAATCATTACGAAATTTTTAGCACTGATAGAAGAAACATTTCCGAACAAAGTACTGTCAAAACATTTCAGATCTGGCAATTAGGAGCGCTATGGTATAATAAACAGTGCGTCCAGATTTTGGATGATCCATGCTTTAGTTTCTCTCTTTGGCCTATTGAGTTTTCACTCATATTACAACGCCTTTAGGATATTGAACTTTTGTCATTCTGGTGCCTCAATTTTTACAAATAGTTGTTGTTTGAAAGGGCACAGAAGGAAGAACTGCCTCATATGGGGGGTTTTGGTGACAAAATTTTTGCCATTTTTGCCCATTGTCCATTGCCCATTTTTGCTTGAAAAATGCATACTACACAGAATAGTGAAAAAAATGGTACTATCTCATAATTAGGGTTTCAGTTCTTTTATATTAATAGTTTCATTTCAATTCATTACTATCGAAAATAAGCCCTAAAAGTGATAAGTTTTTCTTAATTAAATAAAACGAATGAGGTATTTTGAAGGATTTATTTAAAAAAAAACTTGTTTGGGGCTCAAATCTGTTTGTGTTTTGTTTAAGGAAATTTTGAATTTCAATTCCGAATCTGAATTCTGCATTTTGAACCTGAAGAAAAATTTTGAATTCCTATCCTGACAGAAAATTCCGAATGGTGAAACTCTGATATCTAATTTCTGGATCACCATTATGGAACTTTTTAAAGTTTCAATTCGGCATAAGAATAAACAATAAAAATTTCAAATCTAAATTTTAGAAATGGTTTGTTATTTTAAATTTTTTTAATATTCCGGAATGAATGGTTTCAAACATGTAAAATGAATCTTATTTTAATTTTAAATGCGAAACCAAGATTTGGATCAAGATTTTGTCCAATAATGAATCAAACTGAAAATCAAAAATTATAAACATGATTCAGACTCCACAATCCGGTCACAGGCAACAAATTAAGATTTATGAAAAAAAAAATTGGTACCAGAGCATCGGAAATTATTCAAACCTTAGCTCAACAGATATTTTTCCGCACTTATCCAGGCAGGAAAAATCGGGACTATTTTATCTAAAAACCTTGCAGAATTAGGGCATTCGATTTCAAAGTTTACAACCCAAAATCTTGGCAATATCCATGCAAGTTTAGGAATTCTTTAATTTAAATCAAGGAAAAAAACTCGATAGTTTGTTTACATCGAACACACCAAGCCGGTTTATTTGGATAAACTTTGTTAAAAATAATAGTTTTGAAGGAAAAATTCAAAATTCTTATCAAGCAATTTAAATTTTTCTTCAAATTTGCAAATAAGTTAAAACATTCGGGCAAAATCCGGGCCATCAGGCAACCTTAGTGAGTCTATTCTTTTTTAAAATTCAAAATTGTAGACTAAGGACTGTACCCAAAATTCATGCACCAACTTATTATGTGAAAAACTTCTGATAGCGTTTTTCGAGTACAGTCTTAAAGTTTCTATCAACAACTGAGAAAATTTCAAAAATCTATAGTAGAATTATGGACCTGGGACAAGATTTCGAGGTTTTGGTCTTAGATCTGAGTCGAGATTGTAACTCTTGGTCTTGATTAACTTAAATCGTTCATCGAAATTAAATTATGAATTTAATTTTTTTTTTTAATTACGAGTTTAGAGAAGAACATGCTTAACCTTTTTAGGACCCTCATGGGGAGGTTTAACCCCCAAAACACCCCCATTCCTACGGCTATGCTAACACCTGATTTCCTTCCATTAATTCTACTGATTTGTGAGCCTTATTCGACATTGTGTTTTAAAGTTATCCGATAAAACCTTTTCTATATTGTTATTTATGCTAAACAACATACATGTGCCAAATGTTTGCAAAAATTAGCCAACAACACTTACATTTACATATATCTTCGTAGTTACATCATACATTGATAACACCATAATAAATACTTTTTGCGCCAAGTTCAAGAATGAAGAAATACCCGAGCGTATCGAAAGCAGCGCTCGCTGCTGATTTGGATTACAATTACAAAACAAAGCTGCAAAAGTGCCAATTCCGACAAAAAGGTATACGTAGTTACCTATTACGTCGCCGCCGGCCGCCATGTAACTTAGGCGCTGATTCTACGTGACATTCAGTCGATGTTAATTAATGTCTACGAGTGGCGTCCCCTCCACATTGCGTGACCCGTTAGCCAAATAATGACCAAATAAGTTAATAAAACTGCTCATCTTTGCTTAAGAAGTGCGTTTTTGGTGTGTGTTCTTTTATATTTGGAAATCATGCGGAATCTGATTCTGGCCGTTTGTGCAACGTGGCTGGTGCTGGTTATTTGCCAATCGGAGGCGAAGGTAAATTTTGATTCAAGAGTATGATCGAATTTGGAAACGGTGTTTAATATGTTATGAAACGACAGCCCCAAGGATGCTCCAGATGTGCAGAATCTTACGAGAAGGATGGAGACAAGTGTTGTGACGATTGTGAGCCCTGTAGGTCCAGCTTCAATATGGAACAACCACCGGATGGTGATTGCAAGAAGCCAAAAAACTACCAGTTTGCTGTCCAACATATCAAAACCCACTGCAAGGAAGAGCATCGGGGATCCTTGGATGCCGACTTCGAAGGACCTCCAGAGCAGCCATGCAAAAAGTAAGTAACAGTCGTATTGGGCTGGTAAACTCAAAGTAGGGACAGGGCTACAATGAGCTACAGTATTTAGACGGGTTTCCTTTTCTTCTACGCCTATTAAAGGGTGATACGGTCAAAATTTGGCCAGGGGAAAACGCGTGTAAATCGGTGGAATCGTTTATTCAAAAAATCAAATTAAATTTCTTTTTCAAGTTTAATTAGTATGGGAGAGTGGGGAATCATGGGCCACTTTTTTTCGTTGTTCCATAACTTCTTCATTATAAAAGATAAAATGAAAATAAAAAATGGTTTGGTTTTCTACATTTTCAGGTATCATAAGGTATTTTATTAAAATTTTTAATAAGTTATTTTCCCCAAATTCTGAATGTTTGAAAAAAAAAGTAATATTTTTTGGATTTTGAAATATGGTGGGGAATCGTGGGCCACCAAATCCAAATTGACCAAATATCATGCAAAGTTTATGAGTGATTTCCTTATTCATTTCCTTATTCATTTCGTTATTTTAAAGCAATTTCAGATGATGAAATAAAAAAGAGAGCTGTGTATGATCGCATAGATTCCAAAACCTGGCTGCGAACGTTTTGGCAAAATTTCTTATATAAGATGGACAAAATATTTTTCATAACTCTTCATTTGGCATAAGAAAACTTTACATATAGGTAAAACGTATTTTAAGTTCTGAATGTGTATGAAAACATAAAAATATAGGTGATTCAAGATGTGTGGCCTACGATTCCCCACAAGCTATGATTTGCAAATTGGTTGCGTTTGTGTGACTTATTGATGTTTCATCAAAAATTCCTTTTCCACGTGAAAGATCATGACAAAACTAAGATCATAAGCCTATGAGCATATTTTTGTTATGCACTTTAGGTTCCCCATGGATGAAATTAACGGGTATATTTTTAATTATGAAAGTAAATTTTTCTAACTTTTTAAAGCTTGATAAATAAAAGAAGCATTTGATGCGTATTTCAGTCCACAACACATAGGAATATATGCTCACGCAAAGCGACGACGATGCCAGTTGGTTTGAGATTTTTATCTCAACACACATCTGAGATATTAAAAGTGGCCCACGTTTCCCCATGGCCCACGATACCCCACTCTCCCCTATAAAATTCAGGAAAAATATTCAGTTAGGCTTGTACAGCCACCTTGTCCACCTTCTTCGCCGAAGAAAGCCAGTTTGCCTTGAACTGCTGCTCGTCCTTAGCAGTTTTTTTGTTCTTCTTTAGGTTCCGCTTGACAATAGCCCAGTATTTCTCAATTGGGCGGAGCTCTGGCGTGTTGGGAGGGTTCTTGTCCTTGGGAACCACCTGCACGTTGTTGGCGGCGTACCACTCCATGGCCTGTTTACCGTAATGGCAAGATGCCAAATCCGGTCAAAACAGTACGGAACAACCGTGTTTCTTCAGGAAAGGGCAGCAGACGTTTATTCAAACACTCTTTCACGTAAATTTCTTGGTTGACAGTCCCGGAAGCTATGAAAATACTGCTTTTAAAGCCACAGGTACAGATGGCTTGCCAAACCAGATATTTCTTCGCGAACTTTGACAGTTTCATGTGCTTGAAAATATCTGCTAGGGGAGGAGCGGGCTATATGCGCCTATTAAGCAGAACACTGATTTAATCAAATATCACATCGAATATGTGTACAAAAACTATATACACGTGTGCAGGCATCTGTTTTCTATATAATGGAGTAATTTTTATGATAAAATTTTCTTCTGTTTCCAAGAAAACGATTTTATTGTAAGTGTTGTCTAAAATGCCGAACCTCAAAAAGTGCGGGCTAAATGCGCCTATTTATGTTTTGAGCAAAATTTCTGTTTTTTGGGCAACATTTCCGTATAATTTCATTGAAACTGCTAGAAAGTAATAATTTCCGTACGACAAAGCTGAAGTTTTATAAAAATCTTTGTATATTATAATTTTATGGAATAAAACAAAAGTTAGGGTTGCCATACTATGGAGGCAGTTCATCCATGAGGAAAACTTTATCAAATCTGTTTTTAGATCTTCAATTCTCTCTTAAGATGTTATTCAGAGCTTAGATTGGAAGGTTCAGTGATAAAAATCATCTATTTATTCTATTTAACCTGTTATTTTAGGATGGAGGCGTTTTACAAACATGATGGGGGCATACAAAAACACTCTATTATTCCACTATATAATCATTATTAAACGTCCACAAAAGCTTAAATATGTTGAATTTCTTAAGCTCATTTGAGTAAGAAACAAAAACCATCCTAGTTTTTGTTTTAAACTTCTTTACGTATAATTTTTAAAAGTCGAAATATTACATCAAAATGTATCAAAACTTTGTATGATTTTTTAAATTTTTTTAAGTTTGTAAATTCATGAAATTCTTTCTTGCCTTATGTTCTAAGCGTATCACCCTCAAAATGCATTGGTCAGATAAGATGTCTAGTCAGCCATTTCATCAAACAGTCGTAGGGTCATTTAACCCGATAGGCCCATTTAGGAAACCTTTCCCCTACCTTTCCCCTTTCTTTTGCCGTATAAAACTCCTGTCCCGGAAGCTGCTTGTAATCGGCTTTGACGTAGGTTTCGTCGTCCATTACGCAGTCAAACTTCGTCATCATCGTCGTGTACAGCCTCCGGAATCGCGCTTTGGCCTTCGTATTTTGTTTATCATCACTACCTTCTTGTGAGTCGATAGTCCGGCTCGTTTTTTGGCTCGATGCACGGTTGTAGACGATACACCCAGCTTATTTGCTATCTCGGAGAGAGAGGTTAGGGTTTCGCTTGAAACTACCGGCAACTCTCTTTGTCGTCTCAGCGGCTTCCAGTTTTCGATTTCCCGCCGATCCAGACTTCCTGGCTGTCAACAAACTTTCCCCAAACACTTTAATTACATTTGTAACGGTTGATTTGGCAACTTTTAGCAATTTTGCCAGCTTTGCGTGCGAGTAGCTCGGATTTTCGCGATGCGCGAGCAAAATTTTGATACGGTGCTCTTCTTCTTTGGACGGGATTTTGACAACTGAAGAGTGAATTCCAAAATCAAAATCCGCGATTTCGAAGCTAATTTTTGACAGATCGTGTGTGTGCAAGAAAATGTAAACAAATGGGTGGAAATACTAGCCTGTAATAAATTATGATTTTCTCTGATTTGGTAAGGATTTTCAAAAAATTGTGAAAACATGCTTAAAGTAAAAGCTTCAGAGATTATTGTGAGCTATAGGAGAAATTCTGTATATGCCGTGATGCATCGTAAATCGACGACAAAAAATGTGTTTTTTTTACTATTCCAAAAACCTCTCGGAGTATTTCACATATTTTTGAATGAAAAATTAAGCCAAGTGCACATTTTCAATTGCAATTTGTTAAAAGAGAAGTCAATTAACATTTCTTCAAAATTTGGAAAATCCCCAACAATTGATAAGCTAGAAATTTCTATTCAAAAATCCATAGATTTTTGCTATTTTCTACTAAGTTTTCTTCTGCAGCTGCATACAATCAGGCGTAATAATTTGAGAGCTGGAGGGTGGATTTTGATATTTGATGGTGGTTTAAGTGAATAAAAACAAGATTCTCGAATTACTACACAATTTTAGATTACTTTTATGCTATTCAATTGACATCGTTCAAATGGTTAATGTTCTGTCGTTTTATCGGACCTTATGGCCTGATATTTTTTTGGCGAAACTTATTGAACATTTAATTAATGCAACCACAAGCCGTAAAGAATTTCAATTAAGAATTTAACATTTTATACTGTCTTAAGCTGAACTTCATACATTTTTATATCTAACTTATTTATGAAATGTTATGTCTAAACTTAATCCAACAGTTAGTTGATAGTAACAACGAACAAATCGTCCATGCATACATACCAGCCAAAATGACATGAAGTTCAATATAAAGATATAATGTAAAAATATAGATTACAAATTTGAAAAATAGAAAATCTTGAAAATAGGCGCAAACAATTATTTTACATGTTGGTTTTTTCTCACCGACTGACTAGTTTAAAATGGATCAATCACATAAAATTGACTCTTCAACCGGGCAAAAATAAACTTAAATCTTCAAAGAAGTGTTTTTTTTATAATCATTTGGATTTATGAAAATTTTACTCAAAAGATTATAAAGTCTTCTATAGTTTATCGTTTACCCAGAATGTTGCTCACGCACCATCGTACTACTCCAGATGGCAGCAGCGCAGCTTCGAAACAGCGAATAGGAGCAACATTCTACACACACACACCTTCAACATGAGGGGTGTTCAGGTTTTTTAAATGCAAAATTGAAAGAAATACGTCAAGTTGATATTGACCAAATTTTGACCGTATCACCCTTTATGCCTCTATGGGGTACTGAATTTTCTCAACATCGTGACTGTTTCCAATTCTTCAAATTGGAATTGCAATAGCATTTTTCAACGTTTCTATCTACATTTTTACCAATTTCGAAATTTTATTTATAAGTGGACTAGCTGACCTGGTGTGCTTTGGAAACTGCTTAGAAAAAATAAGTTTGTTTAAATTTTTTTATCTAAAAGACTTTCATTTCAATTAAATTTCTACATAATTCGAAAGCGAACTTTTTTCATTACGTGAATCTCAATGTAACTCGATTCGGAATTCTTTTCTGAAAAATCTTGATTAAGAATTTGTTTTTAAATTAATCTCTCTCATTCAAAATGAACCTTTGTTATAGGGATATTTTTATTACCTGACAATTTGCGCTGGGGGTCTTCAGATCTTCCCCAAAATTGAAAATTGGGGTAATTTTTACGACTTAAAAACACATGTAAATAAAATAAAACCATATTTCAAAGCTACATAACTTTATTATTTTTCATCAGAAAACATGAAATAGCACATCAAAATACATCGAAATTTTACCAGCTTTTCAAAAAAAATATTTAAAACTTTTTTAGTAATAACCTTAAACATGAAAAATTGTGAATAAGCTTTAAATGGTGTCTAAAAGTACCGTCTGCATCACTGAATATTCTGCAAATAATACCATTGTATAGCCCAATGATTATGATGCAACTTTCATCTGAAGACACCAAAGTGGGCCAATAACTCTTTTAAGAGTTATAAAAGAAATAATGACAATAATTTTTTTTTTGCATCGAAAACAATCAATGGTCGAACAACTGCACTCACATAAGAAGGTAGCTCGCGCTTCTAATAACATGCTAACAAAAGTACTTATCAGAGCAGGTAAAAAACACTATTTTCGTGCTTTGTATAGTATTTGTAGCAAAACTGATTTCAAGTTTCAACCAATAATCTAAATATCATATTGTTAATGTAATGGGAATGTTGCTTTTACAGCCTAAATATATACTGTATCCATTAACTTTTCGATCGAAGATCATTGTAAAGCAGGGTGAGCAAACCGCGGCCCTCGAGACATGTTTGTGCGGGCCGCGAAGCTTATCTCACTTAAAATATATTTCACGATTTTTTTTCTAGATTGTTATTTATCTTAAAATAGCAGTCTTTACTAAAAAAAAAGATTCATCAATAACTTGATATACACGTCACTTGTTTGCAGTTGCATTTGTCTCATAATCATCCAGATTATTGACATTTTTTTAGGATTTTAATTTTTTATTGAGTTTTTTTAAAGGAATATATGCAATATTATATATTGGAAAAACGTAATATAGGAGTTAAATAGTTAAGTTATTATTTTTAGTTTCAAGTAAAGTTAAAATTGTATGATTAAGTGTAATATTTTTATTCTTAATTAATGATGGAAATGAGGAAAGTTTTATATTAAAGACTGGGAGAACGATTATAAATTTTTTGTCGACATAACTCAGCGACAAATTCTTATTTCTCGACAAATATAATATCTTTAATCCTGTTGTTCAACCCGAAATGATTGTAACGAATACACAGGGGAACAGAATTTTTGGTGCTTATGTTTCAATAACTGATTTTGTGAGATTTTGGTGTCCTGAATTCAAAACAATTTACAGATTTCGTCTATCACTTCTAGTGTCTTTGATATGACGTGTGAAAATTTTCAAATTGATCAGTTTTTAAATCGATCTTTCATAACTGATAAACCACGAATTCTACATAAAAAAACAAATGCTGATTTTCAATCACTTGCCAAAATATTCTTGTTTCAAAGATACAACGCTTTCAAAAATTGAATTCTACAATTTATAGAAATTCAAAATAAAATATCAATTACAACTTTTTCTGACATCATTAAAGACAATTATTGAAAATTGGATGATAAACATTTGAATTTTTTCAACTACTTTGTTGAAGACTGCAGAATGATTTGACTCACGGTTTTAAAAATATAAAAGATGATTAAATTAAGTTTAACTTTTCTATAATTTTTTTAATAATTTCCATTTTTGCAGGTTTGCATGCAAAATAATAGAAAGAAAACTTCCCTAACCTTTTTCTCAGAACCCAAAATAACTTGTTGTCTTGTGTTTTGTGTGATGCTATTTTCAAAAATTTCATAGCAAATCATGCCAAACATTGATTAAATTTAGTGATTTTACTTCTAAATTAGCAATCCAGATTACAAAAGTTTGAAGATTTCCTTTGATCCAAAAACTTTCAAATGTCCCAATGCCGATTTCTTGCTCGTCCACGCTTCCTCAGGAGTCATCAATTCCAGTTGACTCGCAGAACTTCGGTTGACCAAGTATGCCGCGGTTGACACGGCCTCCGCCCAAAAACGTTTGTCCAACCCGGCATCGTTCATCATTGTCCTGGCCTTCTCGACGAGTGTTCGGATCATCCGTTCGGAAACTCCATTTTGCTCTGGAGTATACGGACAGGATGTTTGATGGATGATACCTTCTTTGTTCAGCAATCGTTTTATCGCCTCGTTGACATATTCGGTCCCATTATCCGTTCGCAAAATCTTCAGGGCTCGTCCCGTTTGTCGCTCAACCATCGATTTGAATTTCTTTAAAACGTTGACCACCTCAGCCTTCGATTTCAGGAAATAGACAAATACTTTCCGCTCGAAGAAAAACTTTCGCGCGCATGCTTGCCTTTTGCGCACTCCACACAGTCGAAATGGTTTTGCTTGAAATGAAAACCGCTCACCATGCCTTCGAACTTCCGCATACCATTCTGGTTCAGATGACCAAGCCGTCGGTGCCAGATGCTTGCTTCAGTTGTTAAAAACGACATCTCACCACCATGCTTGCGATTCAATTTGTACAGACCGTCGACTTCAGTACCAGATGCAATAATTTCGCCGTCGTCGTCTTCCACCTTGCAGCCACTTGCGTTGAATGTAACGGTAAGCCCTTTCTTGCAAATCTTGCCGATTGAAAGAAGATTGGTTGCCAAATCTGGAACAAGCACCACATCTCGAATTTCGATTGGTCCTTCTGCTAGTTCGAGATTCACCAACTCTTTTGCGACTGACATCATGCCCAGCTAACATGAAATCGTAATAGAAATGATAATCCAAATCGAATATTAAAACATTTTCAATAACTATCGTAAACACGTTGGTATTGAGTGATTTTCTATTATTCATTTACGACAAGCTTTGCCCAAAAAAAATTGAATCGGATAGCAGTTTAGTCAATTCGTAAATATGTCTCCAAAAAGTTGAGAATATGCTAATCCGACATTTACGATTTGAGTGAACTGATTTACGATAAATGGGCGGTCCTTCAATTGACACTCTCTCCGGTCTCTTCCTTTGACCGGTTCGTAAAAAGAGAGAGATCTATATCCTGTAACATATCAACTGATGAGTTAGCATCGTGGTAAGATACCGGACTGCGAACTCGGAGGACTGGAGTTCAAATCTCGGTGGAGGAAATTTTTTTTGTTTATTTTGCTTTTTGTTGGAAAATCGAATCGTTGAAATCTTGTCATTGTAGATATATCGCCTCCACTTTTGTAGCTATATGCTATTTTGGTAAGTTTAATACAATCTTTTTAACTGGTATATTTGTTTGAATAATTATGTTGTCTCTGCGTTATGCCTTCATAAATGTTTGCTGGGTGCCTTGGTTGTTGGCCGTGTCCACCGATTGCTCGTACGTCTCCAACCTCTTGAAGTTCGCTGTGCTCCTCGTCATGTGACAACTTGCTGCCGAATCGAAAAACCGCGAAATGGCCAAGACCTCCGCAAGAAAAACACCGTTTTTCTTTCTTGAATCCAACGCCGCTCTTCGGTCGCCTTTGCTACTGCTTCGTGAAAAGCGCTTCTTCGGTTTGAGCGCCATCTATCGGCCACCTGACATCCTGGAGAACCTTCGCCTTGATAACGTCCGCCGTAAGTTCGATCCCAGATGCTTGGAGTCCCATAATCATCGGATTGTAATATGATGGGAGCCCCTTGAGTAGCAACGACCCTAGCCATTGGTCGTTCACCTCAAATCCGATCTCGCTCAGATTATTTGCCGTTGTCACCAATTCGTCCACGTAGTCTTCAACGGAACCATGCTGCTCCAGCTTCACCGATGTCAAACGATCCAGTAAGCCACACCTTCGAAGACGACCGTTATCTTGAAACGCCCTCTGGAGTCGTTCCCATGCGTCCCTCGCGCCGTTTGCCTTCTGCACGATGCTGTAGTTGTTTTTTGTCACTCCCCCTCCCACCATCCCGAGATTTTTCAATACCAGGTGTCAAAAGAAGGATTTCAAATTTGTTCTGGCCTTATTTTGTATGGTTGAATAAGCGTCTATAGTTGCTCGAAACCAGGAGAATTTAAAAATAACAAATCTTTTAAAAACATATCCATTAACCACCTATCCTTTTGAACTTGGATTTAACTATAATAAACATAAAAAAAATGTGATCAAGCCAATAAAAAATAATAGCCATTTTTTTTAATTTATTATACTTGATGTTTTGTCAACCGCAAAATATAGAAAAATATTTGCCAAACCCTTGACATGAACATTTGTAAAAAGAATCTCATAATTATTTAATTTGTTTAAATTTGAAGGCTTAAGATGCATTCTAAGAACAATTTACCCATCATCAACAAATCATCATCACTTAATTTTTCTTCTTCGTTTCAGATACTACAACAATTACTTCAAAATACAAAAGCCTCATTCGCCACCGTGCCCGGATGAGATGGATTATCATGACTTTGAAATTGCTGCCCCGGTCGTCCCAAAACGATGCAAATCTTTGAAGCTAACAGCTAAAATTGACCACCATCCGAGACGTTCGTTCAATTCTGATAACGCAATAATCACAACATCGCAACTAATCAAATTTCCCCAATTACAGATTGCGCCTGTGAACATTGCACGTATGTAAAGTATCCAAATACAACAGTTTCTAGGAACAGTATCAGTGAAAATTGTAAATCAAACATTCGAATGAAGCGTTCAACAAAACAGAACGTTCACCAAAGAAAATTACCCAGAAATCTTGGTTCAAAACAAAATCTTCTGAAACGATCCATGATTAATGAGAACGTTTTCCAAAAAGAAGGGTACATTTGTCGTTGCGTTCCGGAGAGTGAAAGAAATAAATTGTTTTGCACACCAAATGAAGACTCGGAACCTGTAGCACAAAATTTTACTCAAACAAATTCAAACTATACCCTTGATGTAGATCCTATGTACGTGGGTTCAGCGTTGCCACCTTCATACGAAGAAATTCAAGAACAACTGCAAAAAGCTACAGTTACGGGTGAAACTGAAACAATACCCGAAATGATTAAGAATTTCATTGGCATATATTATGACATTTACAAAGATAATCGAGAGCCTAAAAATTATCCATTGTTAATAAAATATGGTACCAAAAAACCGAAAATTGACGAATATGGGCTACGTACGTTCGAAATTGAACCAATTGATGGGTTTTATGAACCATCTGCGTTGAACAGCTTTGCTAGCTTTTCAAATAAGCTTATTGGTCAATTTATTGATATTTCACGGGGTCAACCTTTCGCCAACAAACGCGTCGCGTCCAGCAATAGAAATTCTATAATCAAACATTTTCCATTCAAACGCAATCAGAAACGTCAATGCAGCATTCGAGAATCACCCGACGAAGCATGGTCTGATGAGTAAGTTTCAGTAATCTAGTTTATTTTATTTATTTTAGTTAAGCCAACCTGACTTCGGTGCAGAACGAACGACTCGGACAAAGAGACTGACGACCATCGAGAGACTGAATCGGTTATGTTTGACTGGATGAGAAATCAACAGAATTATTTTGTCAACCTCAACACGACGCATTTATGTTTATTTTTAAGACTATTTAAAGGACCGCAATTTCTCCAGAAAGAAATTTACTGTGGTTTAGTCAAATGACATAAAACTATTTTAATTAAATGTTTGTTGAATCGAGTAGAATCTCATTTATTTTCTATTTGTTAGTAGATTTTACTCCGGAACAATATCAATAAAGATGCTGTCGCAACAAAAATCTATACGGTTATTAATTTATTTACCCCATTGCATATATCACATAACAGAGACAAAATCATGCTGCATACTAATCTTACAGCTATTTCATGAACACACTAAGATTGCAATTTATCCGCTCGGGACCGTGCTCCTCTGAACTACACGAGAACAGCTCAAAATGCCACTTAAACTGGCAAAAAATCAAAGAGTTTCCTGGGGTACGGGGAGATAGCTAACTGAATCTCGTAGCACTCCATTTTTTCTAAAATTGAAGGAACTCTTTTTCGAATACTCGGAATTTGATCTAATTTAGAGCAGCGATTTCCTGTAATATTGGTAGGCTGGCAAATAACTATCATGTGTTTGTTTTGGATCATTAATTCGCAGTATCAATTTCTCCCGGGTATTTTAACCCTCATCCGCATTAGATTTCATTACCCTAATCAGCACTTGTGGTGTCAATTTGACACCACAAGCTCAAATCGTTATAACTTTTGGCGTGGTGAACCGATTTAAACAAAACTTACATCAATAGAAACCTTGTAATGTCAGTTAAATATGTTTAGAACATTATATACAGCTAAAGTTACAAGTTTTCTCGTTATTCAGCATGAAAGAAAAAAAATCCGAAAAAACATGCCTCACGAAAACTGCTGTAGTTCATATATTACACGTCCAAAAAAATATTTGCCTTATGTATATGAAAGCTGAAGTTAATGCCTACATCATGAAGACAAGAAATATTTTTTAAAATTTTTTTTAATGAAATGGTCACAAAAAGTTCAAAAAAGTGGTCTCAAAAACCTAACTTTCATTCGATTGCTAGTAAATACTGTTTGAGCGATGGTAGAGTTTTAGAAAAAAATATGACTACAATCTTTAATAAAATTCCACCATTTTGCTGTACTTAGATTTTTGATGCAACAAAAATTGAAATTATTGGAATTTTTCAAAGATCACTACTTTGCGCAATTTTTTTACAAATTGAAATTTCATCTGTTTTTGTGGTCCACCGTCAGGTTGTACCCGGATTTTCAGTGCTTTTACTTTGTTTGGACCAATCAAAAGTATATTCATTGGAAAGCTAGTTAAATCTAAATTCTAGTGAGGTGCAACAAATCACGCTGTGAGATTTCACAAAAATATGAAAATTATAAAAGTAAAATCATACCTGAATTTCTGGAACTACAAGCACCGCGTCCAGCAAAACGTGTTTGTTTGCTCTTCGAGTAGGTACGGTGGGTGGTGATTTGGGAAGAGAGCCAAGCCGAGAGCCGAAATAAGGCCGAAATCCAACCAAGAAACGTACGACACGCATCATTATTTCGTCTGTCGGTTTCGCTCTCTGCCCAAATCACCACCCACCGTACCTACTCGGAGAGCAAACAAACACGTTTTGCTGGACGCGGTGCTTGTAGTTCTAGAAATTCAGGAATGATTTTACGTTTATAATTTTCATATTTTTGTGAAATCTCACAGCGTGATTTGTTGCACCTCACTAGAATGAAGATTAAATTAGCTTTCCAATGAATATACTTTTGATTGGTTCAAACAAAGTAAAAGCACTAAAAATCCGGGTACAACCTGACGGTGGACCACAAAAACAGATGAAATTTCAATTTGTAAAAAAATGCGCAAAGTAGTGAAATTTGAAAAATTCCAGTAAATTCAATTTTTGTTGCATCGAAAATCTAAAGACAGCAAAATGTTGGAATTTTAATAGATTTTGTAGTCATATTTTTTTCAAAACTCTACCACCGCTCAAACAGTATTTACTAGCAATCGAATGAAAAGTAGGTTTTTTAGACCACTTTTTTGAACTTTTTGTGACCATTTCATTAAAAAAATTTAAAAAAAATATTTCTTGTTTTCATGATGTAGGCATTAACTTCAGCTTTCATATGCATAAGGCAAATATTTTTTTGGACCTGTAACATATGAACTACAGCAGTTTTCGTGAGGCATGTTTTTTCGGATTTTTTTTCTTTCATGCTGAATAACAAGAAAACTTGTAACTTTAGCTGTATATAATGTTCTAAACATATTTAACTGACATTACAAGGTTTCTATTGATATAAGTTTTATATGAAGTTCATAATAATTCAAACGACTTAAATAGATTTTACTTTTGTGGTGTCAAAATGACACCAAAAGTCGGAAAAGGGAGTTTTTTTGTCCAGGCTTCCAGGGTTCGTCCATAAAAAAAAGTAAAGATGCAATATTGAAGAACTTTTGAATTCATTTAGGGTCCCCGAAGAAATTTTTGTATTTTGAAGCTTCTGAAAAAAGTTACAAGCCTTCAAACTTGCAATGGTGTCAAAATGACACCCTAATGCGGATGAGGGTTAAAGGATGTTCGGATCAAAAAGTGGTAAAACTAAAATGCGCGAAAATCGATTATTAATTTGTTGAAAAAATCAAAGTATATTTCTTTTTGAAGATCAATCTATAAAAAAGACGGAAAAAATACTCAGTTGAAATTCCGGTCGACCTATTCCAAATTAGCGAGCCTTTCGTTCGACACCTGCCATCAGATTTGTACAGTCATCTTATCCACTTTCTTCGGCGCATAACGCCAGTTTGCTTTGAACTGCTTCTCGCTGCTTACAGTTTTTCGGGTCTTCAAACGGTTTTGCTTAACTATCGTCCGATACTTTTCGATTGGGAGAAGTTCTGGAGGGTTTTTATCTTTGGGCACAACCAGAATTTTGTTAGCAGCATACCACTCCATGGCCTTTTTTCATAATGCCAGAATGCCAAATGCCATATCCAGCCAAAACAGCACAGACAAGTCGTGTTTCTTCGGGAAAGGCAGCAAACGGTTTTGAAGACACTCTTTTACGTAAATTTCCTAGTTGACGGTCCCGGCTGAAACGAAAATGTCGTTTTACAAGCTTCAGAATCTGAAGTTCAGATACAGATAGCATCCCGAATGAGATACTTCTTGGCAAACTTTGATAGTATAACATGCTTGAAATTGTCTGCCACGTTTCCCCTTCCGGTTGCTGAATAAAACTCTTGTCCTGAAAGCTGTCTGAAGGCTGCCTTGGCGTGGGTTTCGTCGTTCATTACCACTCAATCAAACTTTGTCAACTTTTTCCCGGATTTCGATTTCCCCCAGATCCCGGCTTCCTATTTGTCGAAATATGTTCCCCGAAGACTTTTATTACGTTGGTGACGGTTGATTTAGCCACATTTAATGATTTTGCTATTTCTGCGGGCGTGTAGTTTGGATTTTCACGACGCATGTACTAAATTCTGATTCTTCGTAGCTCCTCTTGCTTGGACGCCATTTTGAAAACTACAGACCTAATGTCGAAAACCAAATAGAAGCATCATTCTACACACCCACCTACAAAATACAGCAAACTTCCAGCAAATCACAGGATATGTCCGTTTTGAAACAACAAGTTAATTTGAAGAGAAAATATCGTTGCTGTAAAAAGTTATCGAAGTGCAAAGTTGAAGACGCGCCTGGGTGTACGATCAATTTTGAGACTGATTGTATATCAAGGCAGACGTCACGCTGATTCCTGAAAACCTTTATGTGACGGATAAGAATAAGTTTGATGTTACTGAGGACTGAGGACCTCAGAACAAAAATGGTTTCGAAACTCGCCAAGATTTTTTTGAATTGCTAAGCGTCTTTGTCTTCTAAGACAACGGTCATGAGATTGAATCCCGGTCGTTAAAAATTTGACAAACATACTTCAATGAAGTTTGGCTGTTTTAGCATTAGTGAAATGCAAGACGGGTATATCTCGTAATTGTACGCTTGAATGATGCAGTACATGCGTGTTCTTTTCAAGGGAACTTAGATTGCACTTAGAAACCTATTTAGATAAGTAAGTGTGTACTCGCAGTGCTACCGGTGAACCGCAGCAACTTCAACCAATAGTGCAATGGCGTAATACCAAAAAAGATCAAATAAATGGTCGCAGAGGACTCTCTACCCAACAGGAAAATAATTATGAATGAGCAATTGTATCTCAAAGAGTGCTTTCAGAAGCGGCCCTTCGCTTTCCTCAAGGCTGACTATGGTCTGACGCTCTTCTGGCCAGATTTGGGATCCTGCCACTACTCCAAGAAGAGGGTAGAGTGTAAATTACACGGCGAACGGAGTCGATTTTGTGCCGGAAAAGCTGAACTTCCCGACTCTCCGGAGCTGTACACAATCGAAAAGTACTGAACCATTAGGCAGGAACACCTTATAAATCAACCTAAAGTTGTGAAAAATGTCGAAGAAATAAAGAGGGGCATGGGTTAACACTACCTGGAGATTCTGTGGCAATCGTATGAAAACTCGAATTTCGAGATTGAATTTTGCGGAATCTGTCGCTAGCCGGAGACTATAAAGACGCTCATTTAGAATTGTTGGTGAGTACACGCTCGGTGCTCCCTTCATCAGTAAAAAAGCGCCTAATCCACTAATCAACTAGAAGCGTTCCACTTTAACAAACTGGTTTGTCCCTGGAAGATTCCATTCGCCGTAGGATGCGCCGTCTGTACGTGCCTATTTTCCAAACTAGATACAGTACCCGCAGAACAGAAACCAGCATACATAACCTCTAATATACCGTGCTGGAATTCTGGTGGTTAGCATTACACAGCAAAAATTATTTCCTGTAAAATTACGCAAATGTCCTGTAACAAAAAGGAGCAGGACATTTACCGTAATTTTACAGGTCGAAAACATGATTACGTGACATTTAATTTTTAGTGTACAACTTTTTTACAGGACATTTGCTGTAATAATAAATTCGTTAACTTTCAAGGAAAACAATTTAAAATTACAGGTTTTGTTAATTACAGGTGATTTTTTTTAAAGGTTGCAGTTTTCAGTGACACGTAACAGTCAAATTTTTTTTCTGTGTACGTTCGTAATTTTTTTTTAAGTTCGCAAGCCTAGTTGAAATGTAATAGAAACAAAAGCAGAGAGTCCGGACAACCCTATATCCACGAAGACACCTAACCATATTTCAATGACCCGGGACTTCATCTCAAACAGGAACATAGTCAAGCCCGTACTCCTAATCACATCAAGCCTTTTGTAAGCAGATTTCTGAAGCGACAAATACCATGTAATCGTATCTTAATTTAAAACATTAATTTAAAACAAGGCGTAAGGGTAGGAGCTAATTCACATCGATTACGCTGACCTCGTCGATGGATAAATACATATACTTTTACTTATTAAAGCATTGTTGTGTATGGCAACCCGAAAGTTCTAGTCTCAGACAACGCAGAGTTAAACACCATGCTATTATTGGAAAAAAAAATACTCACTAGCTGACGAAAAGGAGATCCATAGTGATCTGTGAATTTTAACGTTTTTTGTTACAACCTGGAAGGCAACAGCTTATTGGAGAATTTTGTGGAATTTTGAGGTGAAGCAGTGTAAGGTTAAAGCAGTGTAATATTGAAGCAAGAAGCCTAGGAAGCATGGAATACTGAACGGAATCATCAGAGATTGATATCACATCCACTGACAGTTGAGATAAACTATATAGAGAGTGGGATGACGACTATACGCGCACTATAGGCAACCAACAGGAGTCCAGGAGCGGAGATAGAAGACCAAAATTTTTCAACAAATAAATCTGTGTTGAATCTCAAGTCTAGAATTTCAGACAAACGCGGATTGAGGTACATATCATCTAACAACATCGGTGGCAGTAACTATTCTCCCAAAACAATCAACTCTTGATAAAGTCCATTCTTTACGACTACACGTTACCACAGGAATTCTTATGTAAAGTCCTACGGAGTGGTATTTTGGAAAACAAACAAAATGAACACTTCTTCAAAAACAACAACTAACAATAAATTTATTATTTTTACTTTCTATCATAATCTCCCGCACAGGTGCCATCCTCCCTACAGAAGACGCACATACAGGAATCGTCCGCACTTCGGCAGGGCTTCCGGGTCTTGAGAGTCGGTTTCCTGGTCGTCGTCGTCGTACAGGGCGCTTTGGTGGTGGTGGTCTTATTACATCGTTTCCGAGGCTTAGGAGTTGTTGTTGTTGCGGTCGTTGGGCACCGTTTTGTGGATGTGCAATCTGATTCTTCACTGTCGTACTGTTTCGAATTGCTGTATCGATTCATGTCCACTTCCTCGCTTTCTTCTTTGAGGTATTCTCTCTGGAAGACCAGTTTTGAGCGTGTGGTAGTTGTTTCATCTTCGTAAGAACTTGCACTGTCTCGAGACCTTAATTTTTCAATCTCTTGATTGCACAGTTTGCAAGGACACACTGTAGAAGGAGCCTCTATGCATTGTGAGTTTTCTGGATGATAGTTTACGAGACAATCCAACAGTCGATTGATGTTTTTGTTAGTTTCTCTCAGTTGATTAATGAGAAACGATCGGAGACAATTTGGCCTCTTCTTGGGATACTTTGGCACCTCGATGATGTCTTCTGAAGAATTTTTGTTTTCGTAGATTGATTCACGCTTTTTTAAAGTCGAATTTTCGTCTCTTTCAATTGATTTGTGAATAAGATGAATCAACGGAGAAAGTTGTGCCTCGTTCTCTCGCTCTTCATATGAAGATGTATCGGGCGTATCATTATCTTCTACTGTGTTGATGTCCTCTATACCTTTGACCTGTAATAGTAACATAATGCACTGATCGAACAAATATTTAGAACGATTTTTATTCGTAGGATCGTTAATTATGACTTACCTGCATCAAACATAGAGCACAAACTACCAAAAGTACCAATTGAATCCACACTGGGGTCATTTTAAGCGACCGTCAAACAAGACTATTTATCGAATTGCTAGTGTTGCACTTTAAGTAGAAGGCCATTGAATGACTAAGACCCCGTCACTGCACAAAGCATAAGCTTAATCCCAAAAGTTACTAAAACGTGACTTATCGGTTAACGGGGCCTCATTCGATGGAGGCGTTGGGTTTTTTTTTCTTTTGATTTGCTCGATGGAGCCTTCCACAATTGTCGAAATTGTGTGTTTAGTAGTTTATTCAATAATTTACTAATTTTCTTGGAGTTATTTATTTTGCTGACTTGCTGATCTTTTGAAAATATCAATACGTTTATCAGATGAAACAAAAATCTTCAAAGTATTGTGATTTTTGAATAAAAATTTAAATTGTTTTTAATGAAGGAGTAGGCGATGTATTTTTTTTGCCAATCGCACGCGTTTTTCTCTCCATCCGCGAAAATTTCATAAAATCTTTAATTTTGCATCGTTAAACTGATAAGAAAATGTCTTAAAGTGTTTAAATATGGTGGGTGGGAAAAATTTGAAAGTGTGCACCGGATTTTCCGTGGATTCCTCGCGAAATATGGTTAAGTTTGAAAAGATGCCAAATAGGTGGCTGCGTAAGCAACAAGATGAAAAAGTCCACGTTTCTTCTGTTCCTGTGTCCCAGATGTCTCTGCGTTCTCTTCTCCACAGTAGGCCCGGCCGGTTTATTTTTTCTATTATTTTAATGTCTTTATGTTAACATAATGGAACGCATGAGCAAAACAAGAAGAATAATAGTATTCTTTTATTATTCTACGGGATCAGATATAAGTTCTGGCTGTGACTTAAGATGATATAAGCTAAGCAAAAAAGGTTATTGCTCAGTCATTTAAGATATTTCATGAGATGATACATTATAAAAAGCTTCTAAAGCCAACTATAACGCTGATAACATGTTAAACAAATCCAATTTGAATTGAATGGAATGATGTTCTGCAAATAACTGATCGATGCTGGCCACATAATAAATGAAAATAAAAAACAATTTGCTTTACGATATTTGAATCGAAACGTAAGGCAATATGGATATTAGAACGTTTAAGCACTGATCATACTGACTGGACAGTCGATTTCGTTTTTTGGATAATTCACGCACTCTGGAATCGATAGCACGCAATATCGGTTCCAGAGTGCGCATCGATCGATTTGAAGAAATGCTATCCCAATTAGAAAGTGCCACCCGACTTTCGCAAAAAAACAGGCAATTAAGACGATAAAATCGTGCAGAACAGGTACATTTTTCCTACAGGGAATTTCTACCGGAAAAATTATGGGTTCGCCACCTGCCATCGGTATTGCGAACCTGCTAAATTTGACGAAAAAAATTAGCCAGAAAATGATCGAATTTTTGTTCTAAGTGTCCTGTCAGTATGATCAGTGGTTTAAGTATCGAATTTTAATTTTTCTAACCTTTTTTATTTTGGAAACTCAATTACAAAACAGTGATTAAAAGATTTTAATATTTAAATGTTTCAAATGTTATTCTCAAAGAAACTGTAAAGTCCCATTGAATAATTGCTAAATGATCCTTTAAATTCTATTCATGAGTTAAGCTGGCTAAAATCTGACAACCATAACTATATCTCTTTGGCTCCAAGGGCCTTATATGTCATAAGATGGTTAGTTTAAGGAAAATTATATTTTTCTTTATTTTGGTATGCGGTGGAAAATGCAGGACCTCATTCTGCGAGTTTAGTGACGTGACTTCGCAATGGTCTCGCAATGGAGATATTGAAATAACCACTTCGAGTAATTTTTTTTCATGAATTTTCATAAGGTTTCCTTCATTTCTTAATTAGAAAGTATTTCGATCAAATAAATAGTTTTTAAGACACACCCATTCTTTACTGTCCTATTTCGAAATTAACTACGCTTTACAGAGGAATACCATTTGGCCTGAACTATTTGAAACCGAAACACATAACTTTTTTGCTGGATGCTGGTTACACAACTTTCCATAAATAATTTTATTAAAGTTCAAACTAACTTCAAACGATAACGAAACAGTGAGATGAATGTTAGACTCATTTAAATTCAAATCTCCCTTTATCACTCTATTGTTACCACTTTAATTGTGATCAAGATTATACTTTTCATCGATGCGTTTGATTTGAGCTGTACGGCATCGAAATTGACAGGCCTTCCGTCTGGGAATGACAATCTGCACTTGCATTCAAATGCGGTGATCGACTAATGATTATCATAATGTTGTAACCTCTAACCCACTCGGTAAATTAGTATGTATACAACCCAGCCGAAGGTGAGCATAAATGCATCAGCATTGTCTCCGTCAGCTGTTGTTCTGCTAATTACGTAACTGTTATGCATATGTATGCAGTTTTCGGCCAACGCGAGACGCAACGCGCTGTGCTGTGAACTTCATCGTCAACAGGCTGAGGTTAAAGTAAACAGTCAACACAGTGGGTTTTACCGCCAGAAGAAAAGGCATGCCTAAATGCAAACAGATCTTCGGCCATACCAGTTGATAAATAACCTCTGCACCGTACATCACGATGTTCGCCATTTTAGTTCTGTTATCAGTTGTGCTAACGAATTTCTGCTGCTGCTCGGTAAGTGCTGTGCTAGTGCCCGAAAGCCGAATTCAGGGCCCAAATGTGTCAAGGACGCCACATTCTTTCCCGTCCGAGGTGCGGCTAATATTGCTGCGACTTTTGCGCCGTTTAGGCAAGACCCGTTCCGTTGCTCCTCCAGGCGTTGACACACATTCGATCCGGAAACGTGCCAACTCTGTCAGTAACTCTGCCGCGGGTCATCAGCAGAGATCACCGTTGGTCGAGATAATGCTACGCATACTGGACACCATTCAAGTAATACCGAAAAGACGTGCGAGAAGGATGTTGTCGCGGCCAGAACGCTCGATTCGACAATTTAAATCGTACTATGCCCTTGTGCTAGCATCGGTAGACGACCCAGCGAAGGTCAAGTGTAGCCTGATGGTGCTTTTTTTGTTTTTGATAGCACATCACATATGAATTAGAAGCTTCAATGAAATTTAACAGCTTTTATTTCGGGCACTGGCTCATGGAATTCACTAGAATAGATTATTTTAATTGTTATGGCTTAACATCTGACAATTTTTTTTTAATTTAACAACTTTAAGAACCACGTGAAGTTAGAATATACAGTACCGTTCATAATTGTATAGAAATTGGAAGCACGCACTTTGTCACTTCGACTTTGAACTTCCATAACTGTTTAATCTGATGATATTTTCTGATCAAATTTTCTGCGTTAGATAGATCAACTATCACACTATTATATCAAAAAAATTGAGCTTTCTGGAGCTTGTGTGGCTTGAGATACAGTAAATATACGAAAATCGGACTTTTTGGACTTCTACCATTCAAACTGCAGTATCTCAGGAACTACGCTTAAATTTTTTATTTAAATTTTTGCAGAATGATTGTTGAATTATAAAGATAGCATGTCTTAAGTTTTTGAAAAGTTCCATGGATGGGATCAAAAGTTTCGTGAGGTACGATATTTCAGGCATGAACCTAGAAATGGGATTTCAATAGAATTTTGGACGAATGTTTTCATAGGAAAATCCTATTTTATGTTTAACAACCAGTAAATCAATTTCAACGAAAAAATTCAAAAAAATATCGAGAGATTGTAATTTCAAAACACTTATAGACCATTTATTCCAATTTGGTTGGAAACGATATTGTCCTCATAAATCGATCAAAATTCTATACAAATCGCATTTTAGGTTCATGCCTGAAATATTGTACATCGCGTAACTATTGATCTCATCGATAGAAATTTTCAAAAACTTCAGACATGCTAACTTTATTTTTCAACAATCACTCTGCAAAAAATGTAGCGTAGTTTCTGAGATACTGCAGTTTGAATGGTAGAAGTCCAAAAGGTCCCATTTTCGTATATTTACTGTATCTCAGGCCACACAAACGCCAGAAAGCTCAAATTTTGTGATATAACAGTGTGATAAATTGATCTATATAATGCAGAAAATTTGATCAAAAATATCATCAGAGTAAAAAGTTATGGAAGTTCAAAGTCGAAGTGACAGTGTGCGTGCTTTCAATTTCTATACAATTATGAACGCTACTGTACATAAGGGTGACAATGGATGAAAGGGAAAAATTTCATGATCGAATTTTGAAAACCGACCATAAACATTCTGAAGATTGGCCCAGAAAACTGACCTGTGAATTTTCAGCTCAATCGGTCTTGATTTAAGGGTGGCTCAATGTGCTCAAAGTCTTGGGTTTTTTATCCTCAAAAATCACCGAAGGAGAGAGCAAAGGAAATTTTAAAAATCGAAATTTTAATGTTGATGCAAAATGACTGAGAAATTCAATAAACGTCGAGGTTTTTTGTACAAATCAGTTTTGATAAGTTTCGATTTTTGTATCCAAAATCGAAATTTTGAAAGTAAGTTCAATCGAAATAATTAACAAAATAAAAAAACTAATATCCTTAAATACGATTTGAACGCTGATGATGTGCTTTGTTGATAAATTCACATTTCAAGTAATTTTCGTTCACTTTTCCCTTGTTTGTTGAGGAATAGTGTAGTGTTTGATTACATTTGCTCGGCTTTTGCCCGGTTATGGATTGCAAAATTAATAATCAAATGCTTGATTTTCTAGGTTATTTCTCCCGAAATTGAAAAGTGGGTGTTATTGTCAATGCTGTTGAAATCCAAAGTTTTCGCGCAGGTGATTGGCCCCCCTTGCCAACCAGCGATGACAAAAATCATCTAACACCTCGGAAATCGGTAACCTTAAGATGCTATAGTAAACAAAGAGGCGCCATCTGATGCCTTTCAAAGTAATGAGCTGGCAACTCTGCTGTAGGGCTAGACAGCTTGGTTCTGCGCGATTGGAATGACACTGACAGAAAATCAAAAATTCCAATCGTAACATTTGTCATTGTTTGTGTTATGTTAAGAATAGTACCAGAGGCAAATTGGAATATAGAGTGGCCCGGATGCGTCCTGAAGAAATTCACAAATGCTTAAGGTGTAGGAATGATCGAATCTTCAAACCCTCTACCGCACCCATATATGGGTAGGTACTAGGATGTTTTTTCACATTTTTTTAGCTTAATTTAGTTTTGCGAAACATTTCAATTATTTTAATGATTTGCAAGTATAGGTTACAGCCAAAAACTCACAAATATGTCTTTTTAATTGGGGATCAAGGGATCATTTGGACCCATTGGTTAAATGTAAGAATAAAAACTTGTTAAAAAATGAGAGCTCTTAACGCATTTCGGACCAAATACAAGAGAGATATCCCGTTTTTTTGCCTGCCGCGAATGTGATACATTCAGAAGCATAACTCAAATGTTATAAATTTAATCTTGAAACTATATTCTACAAGCTTAATCGTAACGCTTTCGATAACACAAAGAAACTAAATTTGATGAACTTGATTCAGTGGATTTTGAGATAAAGAATGCCGAATATCGGTGTTATTCGGCTTCGATTTCTTCGCGATCCTCAATGTGTTAAAATATGGCATTATGAAGTAACTTTTTATTCAATTTCACACACAAACATGAAAACCAAAAAAGAAGGTTTTTTGGTTTTTCAAGTTGACAGCAAAGTGTTGTATCCCCGTTTGACGAGGTGATATTACACTAATTAAAACATCGGGGTACAAATAAAATACTTTTTTTAAAAGACGTAAAAGTTTTTACGGTAAAAACCCTCTAGGGTGATCAGGTGTCCCAACACAAAGTTATTTTCTCCATCTAGTACATTTTTCTAGAACATAAGATCTTCGTAAGGGACTCTGGTTGTGAAATATGGCTTAAGAATCGAGTTACTGTCCTAACTCTCTACTAATGTTGTTGCCTAATTGTCGTGTTCACACATCGAATAAGGAAGGTCATGGGACTGGAAACCGATTCAAAACTTTGAATGTAGTTTGAGGTTTCAGGGAAAGGGGTCGTCCACATAAACTGTACAATACATTGCCATAATTTCAATACTGTCATTTATTGTAGTGAAAATGCATCGAATCAATGTAGAAATTTGCACCATATTTCCCATTTCAAGTTCACGTGCTTTCCAATTAACATTGGGTGTTGCATTTTTGGACTCAATTGCTATTCCAAATTCGTCCCCTAAAATGGATGGCAAAAATAAAGATTTTATTGTTGGAAATGCGGAATAAACTTTAACCCTCATCCACTCTTGAGTGTCGATATGACACTATTGGAAGTGTCCTCCTTCTCCTAGTTTAAACGATGTTCACGATGTATAGTTTTGGAAACCTCGGCAATGTAACACAAATATGCTTCTCAAACAATATTCACCTCCAACATTTCAGTTTTCTGTTATTCAAAGTCTAAGGACAAAAACCGAAAAACATGCTCCGGCAAAAAGACTGTAAATCAGCTACGAAATGCTGAAAAAAATTTAACATAGTGTCCATGAAAGCTGAAGTTAGAAGCTATACGTTGCACATAAGAATATAGTTTTTGGAAATTTTTTTAGGATCATGTCCACAATAAATTTAAAAAAGGGGTATAAAAACATACTTTTAAATCAAAGAATCATCAAAATTGTTTAAGTCATACCTACCAGATAAATTTTGAAAAGAGGATTGGAAAGTTAACGTAATTTGGCTTATTTTTGCGTTTTTATATTTTCACAATACGAAACACAGAATTTTTGAAGAATTTTCAAAGGTAGCTATTTTTTTAACTTTTTGTTAATTCGAAAATTCTCATATTTTGTTGCACTTGAATCTCACTTTGCACTAGATTTTAAGTACATTTACGCGAGATTTTCGCAATAAATTTATGTTCATCAGAAAGGAAATTTCATATTGATTCTAGTGGTGTAATTACTACATTAGCGCTGCGATACTTTACACAAATATGATAAATAAAATTGTGATATACTTTCTGAACATTCTTAAGTCAGCGCAATCTATAATGGAAATCTTGCAATTATATACTTAAAATCCCGTGCAAAGTTGAATTTAAGTGCAAGAAAATCTGAGAAATTGCAAATTGACGAAAAGTTCAATAAACAGCTTCCTTTGAAAATAAGTCAAAAATTCAGTGATTCGTATTTTGAAAACATAGAAACGCAAAAATGTGCCAAATTGCGTAAACTTACCAATATTTTTTTTTTAATTTATTTGGTATGACTTAAAAAAAATTTCACTGATTGAAAAGTAAGGGTTTTACACCACTATATAGCTCAGTTGGCAAGTCTGTTGTCTCCTGAGCCGATGTCCGCGAGTTCGAGCCCAAGAGTAAACATCAAACACAGTTGTACCGGATGGTTTCTCAAAAACGATCCGCCAACTGTAACGTTGATAAAGTCGCGAATGCCATAAAGATGGTAAAACGACTATAATCGAAACAACGTATAACTTCTAACATCAGCTTTCATATTTAGACACTAATTTACATTTTTTCAGCATTTCGTAGCTAATTTACGTTTCTTTTTTTGCCGAAGCATGTTTTTCGGGTTTTTTTCTTAGACTTTGAATAACGGAAAACTGAAATGTTAGAGGTGAATATTTTCTGAGAAACATAATTAAGTTACATTACGAGGTTTCCAAAACTATTAATTTTGTTAATTGGTGTGGAAACAAGAAAAATATATTGGTTTCACTCAGGAGTGTCAAATTGACTCTCCACGGACTATGACGGGTAAAAACTTCAGGGACGGATGAGAGTTAAAGAGCTAATTTAATAACATTTTGTTTTTTTTTATTTGTAAAGCGGATGACAAATCTTGTATGAGTGCGTTCATTTGCAAACATGCATCGGTAAGATCACTTCACTCATGTTCCTGGTATTGAATTTACTTTAAATGTTCATGAATTTAGTTGCGAAATTCCTTCATCATGCGTAGATAGATGATTTAATGTTCAACAGTTTAAACGAAGATCATATTCATATCGAAGTAGTACAGATAAATCTCTACCATACTGATTACATCATAATCAATAACCAAATGCTTAATGTACAATGCATAGATGCAGTATGCATATGTTGTCGCACCAACGTCTTCAAATCGTTAAATATAATAGTTGTTTTATTACCCTAGATTCCCCTGTTTGGCGTCGGTTTGATGCCATTGATGGAATCATCGCTGGAGCAGACAATGGACACTGGTGGTCGTCACCTGCCCGCTGCGTCCCATTCTTCGGATCAACTAAGCATCGAAGAGCGAGACTCAGCCGATTACAGCGACAGTTCCAGGGAAAATAAATCGTTGATCGATTCTGTCGAAACGGATGAGGAAGATGGAGAACGGATTTACGATTTAATGATTAAAATCCTACATATTCTGGACAAACAAGCTCGTCGCGACACCGAGAGGGCACGGAGACTGCAAAATTTAAAGAATAGTAGTTCCCCGGTTGTTAACCTCGTGGACGCGGAATTTTTGAGTAGCGATGATCCCGAACCAAGCGGTAACCTGGCTGACAGTGATTAGTAAAATTCGTAACTAGTTAGGTTTTTTCAACTAGATAAGAAAATTTTAATTTTTACTTGTTTTCTAAAGAAAAATTAAGGTAAACATGACTAGAAAAATTGAGAACGTCAGAAACCCATTAAACTTTTATAAACAAGTAAAAAGACTTTAAAGAAATCAATAAACAATAGTTTTGTTGGCTTTTAACACCGTGGTTTAAGAAACGAGCAGCTCTGACTGAAAGATGTGACACACACCTTAATCACGCGACAACTGTTTGCTATGTAAATCTGTTAACCCTCATCCGCTCTTGAGTGTCAATATGACACTATTGAAAGTTTGACGGCATGTAACTTTATTAGCATCATTACTTTTTTATAGACGCTCCTTGAAAGCCCAGACAAAAAACTACCTTATAAGATCTTGAGTGTCAATTGGACACTCCTAGCTTAATATCGCTATACATATATGTACATATCTCTTATTTCTCAAGCGCCGATGTGGTCTAGCGGATAGGCTGGCGCGAGTCTGGTTTTGGTATGCCAGGCGTACCGGGTTCGATTCCCGGTGGTATCGGCAAGAAAACATTTGAGTTCAAATCCCATAAAGGGCCGACAGGTAAGATGTGTTTTCTCTTAGGGGCCGTCCATAAATGATGTCACGCAAAATTTGGAAAAATAGACCCCCTCTCCCCCCTTGTCACATATTGTCACAACTTCCGTCACCCCCCTTTTTGTATTACGGCACGTTTTTTTAAAACGTTTCGTCCAGGCCTTAGCACCGACGACCATCTCTCCAGCCTCGAACAAATTCTCGAAGATGCAACTCAGAGAAATATGCATATCGAATGCCTCTCGCTCGACCTCTCGAAAGCATTCGATCGAGTGAGCCGGAAATTGATCCTTGAAACACTGCTGAACTGGGGAATAGTTGGACACCTGGGCAATTATATTAAAAGTTTCCTGCAGAACCGTCGCTTTCGAGTTTTTCTCGATGGAAAGTACTCCACCCACAAAATCATCAGCGATAGTGTACCACAAGGGTCGGTAATCTCCCCCACACTCTTCCTTATCGCAATGCAAACCGTCTTTACATGTATCCCCCCAAATACAAATATATTAGTCTTTGCTGACGACATATTAATAAACGCTGAAGCCGCCTTTCCCAGGCTAGCCCGCCGCAAACTACAAATGGCTGTCGACTTAATTGCCAAATGGGCACCTAACGCAGGCTTCTCTTTTTCGGCCACAAAATCAAAACTTCTCCACCTAGGCCCCAATAGTTGAAAACTCTCTAAGCTACCCTTCCTAACTATGTACAATAACAACATTGAAATAGTCCATTCCACTCGTATCCTTAGCGTACACATTGACGACAAACTAAGATTTACAACCCATGCAAATATGGTTCGCAAAAACTGTAAAAACAAACTGAACATACTCAAAATCATCAGCCACAACTGTGGCAATGCCTCTCGTCCTATCCTTTTTCGTTTCCTAAATCAGTGGCTCCTTCCATCTATTCTATACGGAATAAACATCTACAGCCGTGGAGGAAGTAGGGTTCTTGAAATGCTTACACCTCTTTACAACCAAGGCGTTCGAACCATTAGTTCTGCATTCAGGTCAAGTCCTATTGATTCACTAATGATAGAGAGTTGCCTGTTACCATTTGAACACGTTGCCTTACAAACCCCTCTCCACAAAAGCAATCCGCAGGCTATCTCACAATCGTTCACCTAGCGCGCCATTTATTCTTAGATCCCAAGAACTCCTCAATACCAGTTTTTCCCGTCCCTTTCCACTTCCTCCAATCAGCCTACGTTCCAATCCAAAAATCCCCAGCTGGAATCCCCCTCTCCCTAAAGTTGACCTTAGCCTGCGGAAGAAAGTTCGAGCTGGTGATGGAAGTACAAGGATTCTACCGTACTTCTTCGAATTAGTCAACCGAAAATACTCCACATACCGGAAGATTTACACCGACGGATCCAAAAGCCCAAATGGCCAGGTTGGGTGCGGTGTTTTCGACGAGAACTACAGAGAGAGAGTCTTCCGCTCCCCGAAATCTGCTCCGTCTACAGCGCCGAGGTACACGCCCTCGTTGTTGCTCTGGAAAGGTACTGTCATCCATCTAACCCTTCTGTTATTTTTTCGGATTCCTTGAGCGTACTTACGGCAGTGACCTCAAACAACAGAAACCACCCATGGATAGACGACACTATCAGACTGGCATTGGAAAGAAACGCAACGCTTTGCTGGATCCCAGGGCACTCCGGAATCCCTGGCAACGAAACAGCTGATCATCTCGCCTCACGAGGAAGCATGGTCCCTCCCCCAAATTCTGATGTCCCACACCCGGATGCGACGAAATGGATCAAGAACGCCGTACGAAACCGATGGGAAATAAAATGGCTGAGAAATACAACATCCAAATTGCGGGAAATAAAAAATACCACCCTACCCTGGACCGACCGAAAATCCTACTGGGAGCGAAGAGCTCTTACACGCCTCAGAATCGGACACACTCGAATCACCCATGGAGACCTTATGGACAAGGACGAGCCCCCCATGTGCCCATTCTGTAATGTGACAATTACAGTAAAACACCTCATCATCAACTGCCCCTGCTACGACCAAGAACGAACACTGAATGGGATTAATCACGACCTGCGCACCGCACTATCCAACGATTCAGAAGAGGAGAACAAAATGATCAAATTTTTAAAATCAACTAAATTATTTGATAAATTGTAATTTGATAAATTGTAATTTAACTTTAAAGTTTAGAGAGGGATGAATGACATCCAGATGTTAAAATCCTAAGGACCAAATAAATAAAAAAAAAATCTAAAGAATGCAATTCAGCGCATACTTTGGCGAAACTGCTGTGAATCCGTGCACCCATAATGGATTATCCACATACATACATACATATGTACATTAGACTGAGTCGATTTGGGGTCATTTTGGAATTTCTCAAACCCTGGGGTCTAAAAAGCTTCGTCTTGGTCCAAAACTCATCCATGATTTTTTGCAAAATTTTTAAGTAACGTTTACATGAGTAAATTTGAACTTTTAGGATTGTATGGGAAAATTGAATATTTTGTACTGAAAAATCAATATCATTTTTGTTTCATCTGTGGATCCGAGCCAGCTGATGGTTTTTGTGCCAATTTATAAATTCCTAAAAGGAAATTTTCCGCTGAACAACTTTGTCGAAGATCGTAACATCGTATCTTATTATGAAAAAAAGTTATTAGCTGTTTAACAGGGGTATATCTTTTCGCACTGATAAACAATAAATTCAATTGACTCGGTTCCACAGACGAAACAAAAATGATGTTGATTTTTCAGTACAAAATATTCAATTTTCCCATACAAACCTAAAAGTTCAAATTTACTCATGTAAACGTTACTTAAAAATTTTGCATGGATGAGTTTTGGACCAAGACGAAGCTTTTTAGACCCCAGGGTTTGAGAAATTCCAAAATGACCCCAAATCGACTCAGTCTAATGTACATATCTCTTATTTCTCAACCGATTTGTACAAAATTTATAATTTTGGAAACCTCGTTATTCAAAGTCTAAGATAAAAATCCGAAAAAACATGGTTCGAAAAAAGAATAATAGACTAGCTACCGAATGCTCAAAGAGCCTGCCACTTAGTGCCTAAGAAAGCTTAAGTTGAAAGCTATATGATTTGCACAAGGATATATATATATATTTTTTTGATTATTTTTTTTTAGATCATTGCCAAACGATGCGAATTTTGGATGAGTTTTATTCGCTGTGCACACTTGACATGGAATTACCCACATGTTTTTCAGTTTTATGAATACACATATAAGATTCTGAATTACATTCAAAATTATTTACTTAAAATTATGAACTTAATATAAACTTTTATATTTAAAAATGATATAATTTCCAACAAAATAATAATGCTCTAAAATGACAAGCTATTGAAATTAATTAATTTTGGTTGCGAAAACATATAACATTAATGTTAGAATGTTTCGACTGAATCCCACATGCGTTTTTTTTTTGTATGAGAAGATCCACTGCGACCAACTTTTTGTGATCTATTGTGTAGTATAGATATGCGTTTAGTATAGATATTTAATTTTGACTCAATATTTAGTAATCCGGTCAGTTTAAAGCACGTTCGAATTTAGATTTTGTGAATGATATATATGCTGATTTGGAGTTTCATTCATTATCGAAATGATGATTTCATATTCTGTCATACGATTTAGATTTTGAGAGACCATATGTTTTAAAATTATGTTTTTAAATTAATTTCAAACTTTTATCAAAGATAAATGCCTTATATTGATTTCAATCAATAATCAACAGAGTTTTAATTAAAATTGTGGGTATTGCAATAGTTTAATGAAAGTTTAAAAAAAACTTAAGTTGCTTTAAAAAGAACAGTATGATTTTTAAAAGTTTAGCAAACTCTTAATTAAAACTGCTATTTCGCAAAATATTTGAACAATAACATTAAGATGAGATTGCAGGAATACAAGTTGGATTCCTAGAATCCAAATGAGACGATTTTTCTTCGACTTTAATTGACAATGACTATTTTTGTTCGTTAATTTGATAGATTTTCACAAATATACAAAAATGTTTGAGCAAACAAAATTTGATAGCTGTCATCTAGTCATCAGTACAAATTTCCATATCCAACTTATTTAAAATTAGCATGTATTAACACTCTGAACCAGGCTCGGTCCTAAAGCTTTGGGGGGAGGGGGAAGGTCATTTTACAAACTTTCGAAAATCGGCCAAAAAACCAACTTTAGCATCTATTAAAAAAATTTATTATATCGTGAGGGAGGATTCCTCTCCTGAACTTTTTTCGATATCCTTTGATAAAATTTCAATATGCGAATCTATAATTTCCCATGTGAGAAAATTTTGATTTTAAGTTGATTTCCGTATTTTGTATACCGAGGAGTCAAAAACTTATCGACTTAGAGCTCATTAAGAAATTTCTCTCATTATAAATTTATTTAAAAAAAAGAACACAATACATTTGTTGTTGAAAAGAAAATCATTCTGAGATATCTTTAAATTATCTATTTTTCCTGACCTTCAAGGTTAGCGCAAGGGTCAACGATGCAGGTTAACACAACGAAATTTTAATGATTCTCATTTGCAACTATACTTTCGCAGAAACAAAGATTTGAGTTAATTTTTCATACCATTGCTAAGAATTTAAACCTAATTTTAAACCTTTATGTATTTTTCTATTTTTTTTTTAATAGTTAATCGGAAATATCGAAACTCTTAAGATCATTTTTCATTTTGAATTTTGGTCGAAGAATTTGATTTCTTAAATTTATATTTAATTTTGAATAAAAAAATATGATTTGTGATTCTGGTGTCTTGTGCTTCTGGAACTCTTTCACTGATTTGCTCTTAAATTTCAAGCTCTTATCTAAAATTTTTAACTACATTTAATCTGGAATGAATTGAAATTTTAGCCCTTCATTTTGAATGCTTTAGAAATAAATAAAGAGAAAAATTGTTATTTTTCTTGAGGGACACATTCTATCCAATTTTTCTTAGATTCATTTATAAGATTTAATAAAAAAAAATTCCCGAAATGAAAATCAAATCAATTTCTGATAGTATAGGGTATGTGAGCCTTAACTTGGCATGCTCCTTATCTTGGCATGCCAAAATGCATTTTGGTAATTTATATGTCAAACATATGCCTAAAAATATAAAATAAATCAAACATAAAAGAAAATCGTATTTGTCTACATTCTGCATAGCATTTGTCCGCAATTGAATATAAATAACTGCGTAGTAATTTTTTTTCACATGACGAACTGGAAGTAAAATTACGATTTTCGGAAGAAATCTGAAATGAACCTACCTTGCTAGTGCATCTGCCACTTTCGGATCGATTTTAAAAACACACTTCACTATGAAAAAATCACTAAAAAATACCGTTGGTTACAGCAAAACGTGGCAAAAAATATAAAATTTTAACCTACTCCAAACAACGTAAATATTTGATCTAAAATTGAAGAAAATATAAACATTTTTTTCGCCTAATCTTGGCATGAAATTCCACTAATTGAGGTTTGTATGTATGTGTGAGAACGAAATCAGAAGGCAGAGGTGGCCGGCAGCCGGCAGCCGAATCGCCGGCCGTTAGTGCACAGTGGTCTGGAAATTTAAAACCGGTCGAAAGTAAAATGAATGATTGAAATCACTTAAAAATACCGTTAATGTATTTTGGACTATAATCAATTTATTTATCTCTCAAGCGTATTTGGCATCTTAGTTGGAATTATAATACTAAAAGTTTAGCTGCCTTTTTTTGGTAAATTTCTAGAACTTTTCCTCTCAACTTCTGAGCACGAAATCAACAGGATTCGGATCCGAATCGATATCTTGGATCTCAACGTTGAAGTTACTTTATCCATACCCAAAAAAAATTTACAATTGGAAATAAGATTCAACGTATTTTTATTCCATTTTATTTGTGCTGGAGATGAACATTTGCTGTATATGTGTTGCTTTGAAAGAAATGGTTACAAAGTTCAAATTATGACATTCTAAATTTTATGTTTATTGAAAAAAGTAATGGCATTACAATGTTGAAAAATTATGTTATTTAGAGCTAAATTTTATTGTTTTCAATTTCATGTGAAATCAAAAATTATATTTTGACCAAGTTTGTTTTATATTATGGATCACTGTGCATCAGCAGAGGTGACGCATTTGTTTTCCGTAGGAAAGGAATTTGCGAAGGAAGCGCTGCCGAGTTTGGATGATGATTTTGCATGAGTGCGAGTGAGATGCAGCTTGAATTTCACCCAGCTTGTAAATTTGTTGTTCGCTTCCATTGGCTATAGTCCCCAAACGAACGAGTGAGATGCAATCTATTTCAATCAGGCTGGCTGGAGTGAGCGATAGTTTGTCTTGTTTTGCTATCTGGGTGTACGCAAACGATTGCTAGAAAATTCCTAAGGGCGATATATTAAATAATGTAGGTATGATTCAAAGAATCGTTCGCTTACTTGAGTTTTAGCTTTAGCTTGCTTCTTGCCTCGGTCATCATGGTTTTTAAAATGTCTTTCCTCCTTCTATGGGAGTGGAATAAAAAAAATATGAACATTAACTATCGTATGTTAACTTCAATGGAAACAGATCTATCATGATTATATTTAAAAAAATTGGACAAACGATTTGTTTGCTCGGTTAATAAACATATTCATGTTAACCAATGCAATATTTTGGAACCTTTTTGTTCTAGATTGTCATTCTGATAAAATAAATTTTAAACACACCAAAAACTGAAACGAACAAGTGAAATTTTTTTACGTAAGATTATAATTCTGATTATAATTCAATTCTAAAAATTGGTTGACATTTCGTACTTTCGACTTTTTGAAAACAACACAGAACATTGTTGTGCTTCCTTCCAGGATATTATCAACGAATTCGTGGGGGCTGTTGTTGTATTAGTGAGGCAAATTTCTTCTAGAGGCGGCCAATTTAAGGAACTCATAAAGGGCCACAATTCGGAACGGGGGCCACAATAAGGATCATTTCAATCAATAGTTTGATCAGGTTTATCTCAAATTATCCACCGCTTTAAAGCAAGGACATATTTTTACTACATTTCAGGCTAGTAAGCAATCATATTTGTCGAAGGACTTTTGAAGGTACATATTACAGGAAGACTACAATCATGGGAAATATAGTCAACCATGCCTTAGGGGCCAAGTTCGGGTACATTTACCCTAATGCAACAAAACTCACATTTTCCGAGATGAAAAAAGTTTAAAAACTGGTTTTGACTGGTTTTGGCGCGTTGAATTTAAATATGCATTTAATTTAATTCTAACAGCTCTCATTTATGAGATTTGAAAATTTGAAATTTGAAAAAATCGTTTAATAAATTTGTGCACTTTTTAAAAAAAAACGTAAAATTTTACAAATATATTGAAAATAAATTTCGAGTAATTTTGACTTCTGAGAAAAAGTAACCTAAGTGTTCTTTTTTCCAGTTCTATGAAAATTTAGGAATTAAACGAAATTTCAACGAACCTTAACAGTAACCTAACAGTTATTATCCAAGAAAATTGAATACAATTCTTGGTATTTAGGAGTGTAGTGCTGTTAATTTGCAAACGAAATATATTACTCATGCCAGCATTTACACTAAAATTTGCCTCTCCGTTATCTGAAACAATAATAAAAATGATACAAATACTGCATTGGTACCATTTTTAACGTTAACTGATAAATTAAATCGATTTCAAAATTACTATTTTCATTCAAATAAAGAAAATAAATAGGTAAATAAATTTCTATAAATCTGAAATTAACACCAGCTGAAGGTTAAGGTGTGATTAATCGTTTTACATTACTAACTAGAATTTAGTTATTTTTGCACTTACTCCCCCTTGGCTACAAGCGACTTGAAATTCATGTTTAATTATTTTTTCTGTATAACCACTAAATTGTGAAAATTTGAACAAGATTTGATTATTTTATTATGGTTTATTCACATTTTGTAATTTAAAAATTACTATATTTATTTAGAAATTTGCTTTGAAATTGGAAACATAAGATATATTATTGGGTGAATTTTGAGCCTTGTACGAAACACAAAAATTTAATACACAAATTTAAGACGTGAATTTTTCAACAATATCATTTACTTAGCGGGGAAGGGAGAGGGGGAGGGGTGCGGTGAGTTCAGAAATTCGACAAAAAGAAGCGGCAAGTAAGAACAGTTTGAAATCACTGGTCTAGTAAATTTAATGGTTTTTCATTAAGAAAAAGAATGAGGATTTGAGATGATCTCTGCCAAAATCGGAACTTGAGATTAGAAGTGCATTAAGAAATTCAGAATTAAAATTTTTCAAAGGTTATCACAAAAATAACAAATTTAACTGTTCATTTCAAAAATTTTACTATATGTATTAAATTTTTTTTTCAGGAAATGATATACACTAACGGAAAAATAATTGAAAAAAATGTTTTTGCCTGTCTTTGATAAACAAACATGTGTGTTTTAAATTGGATTTTTTTGAAAAGATAAAAGATTTTACTTTATTAACCCTCTTAAAAGCAATCCCACCTTTAAACGTAGTTTATTAAAATCAGCATAAAGTCAAAGCGAACCATTATTTTAATTTACTTTTTGCACAGAATACTTCAAAATATGTTAATCTAACAATCTATACTAATGGCTCCTGTTTGACAAAAAAAATTGTCAAAAGTAGTTTAGAGAAGCTTTAAAACACGAGAAAACTGAAAATTTACCTATTTTTCGAAAAAAATTATCATTTTGTAAGAGGGCTTGTGATATAGCTCAGTTGGCAAGTCTGTTGTCTCCTGTGCCGATGTCCGCGAGTTCGAGCCCAAGAGTAAACATCGAACACAGATGTACCGGATAAGTTTTTCAATAACGATCCGCCAACTGCAACGTTGATAAAGTCGCGAATGCCATAAAGATGGTAAAACGACTAGAATCGAAACAAAAAAAAAATCATTTTGTAAGCGTCAGAAATCTCTAGTCTATGTGTTTTCGATCTCAAATTTCTAGAATCTAAAGGTCTAAAATGTACCACCATTCTTGATTTTTAAAAAATAGAACAAAGATCACATGTTAGCCATAAAAAAGAAATATAAACCCCGTCTATATAAAGTAAGCATTCCCGATTGCCCAGTTTTATCCGTTCATGGTGAGTCCGATCCGGTCCAGATATCCGGTTGTTTCAAATAATGAACGGTTTTTGACTCGATTTATTGTCATGATTTGCTAAATTTACCAAAAAAAAATCAAATTGAGCAATAGTAAGCTTTGATTTTCGTGTCCGAATACGAATTCATCAGAGTTAGTTTAGTTAATTAGTTTCTCTTAACTTTGTTCCAATAATGAATAAGTTTTACCCACATTTGTCCGGGATTTTGGAATGGAAAAATTTGAAATCAAATGCCCGGTTTTTGCAGGTTTTTCAAAAGAAAATCCGAAATTACCCGGCTCGGACACGTGCTGGAAAAAAATCTGGAATTCTTAGTTTAAAGGGTCAGGAAAAACGACAACGACACGACAAATATGTTCAATATTTGCAACCGAAAAAGTGCTGAAACTAAGCTCATTAGCTCATGTGGTTAGGCAACTTTTGAAGAAAAAGTCATTTTTAACGATAAAGTTTTTCGTAGGACTAAAGTTGTCTGTTATTATAAAACAAAACTTCTGAGAATTTTTCACCGGGAATTTTACAGCATTGACAAACGAAGGGTAAGAAAGTTAGACGTGGTTGGACTTCCAATAAAAGGCCTACGCTTCTGGAGCGATTATTGGAAAATTAGTCACCTCAATGGAAAAGGTTACTGCAATTTACCATAACGGCAATATAAATAACTTATTTTATTTGATAAACATTCCCACGGAGTGGAAAATTTTGAAAATTCAAGGGTACACCGACTAGGAAAAGTTTTAAACTTCTATATAAGCTCAAGAATTTTCGTGTATTTTTCAACGGTTTTCCTTGCTTAAGGTGGTGATCACCCCGATCAATTTGGAATAATTTTCAAATTTCTAAAACCCTGAGATTTAGAAAGTTTCGTTTTGGTTTAGAATTCATCCATGGATTTTTGCAGTATTTTCAAGTTATGTTTACATGAATAAATTTAACTTTTAGATTTGTATGGGCGAATTGAATATTTTGTTTTCAAAAATGAGTGTTTAAACTCTGGAACCCAGCCATGTAACCGTTTTGAACAACTTCGTCAAGTCCGTAAATTTGTATCTCTCTATATAACCGAGTTATAGACAGTTGAATAAAGATATGTCTATTGGTATTGAAAGCAGTTCCATTAAATCCGATCAATTGGAGGGACTCTTATTTCAGTCAGAACTTCAGTTTATTATTTTTTTTTGTCTTTATTAGTGACACTTTACACCTATGAAGATCTTCAGTTTATTTGAGCAACATCCAACATTCAGTGAGCAATATTATGACTTTAGATAAGTCAATTATAAAAAATCACCATTTTATGGCTTGTCCAGAAATCCATTGTCGCCGCAGTAATGAATGTCAATAAATTTATGAACGGTACTGTAAAAAACCTTTATTGAACGAACACTCAATTTTGTTGAGATGGTCAGTAGACCTTGGTATGTAATCGACTTTAAAAATTTCAATTGGAAGATATTGTAACCTTCTCCGGAATTTGCAACAATGCAAAACAAATTGATGCTGTTTGCAGCAATGCATGGCGAGTCACGGGCGCGCTCTAGTGGCTTAAATTATGTAAAATGAAATTTCATACCATATTTTCGTCTCAGTCGGGAATAACCGAAATGATCATTTTTACTCTCTCTACACCCCAAAGCTACAATCGTTCAAGTCCTACTTATCAATCCAACGTCATGGCCACGGGTCGCGTCGCCGGTCAGCCTGTTTATTTTCAAGAGTAATTTGATTATATTCTATTTATCAACACAAGAACGGATCCCGGAACGAAGCGTGTGTCCGAGACCGACTAGAATTTGTCATTTTTGTATACGTTGAACTTCGTGAAAATGGAACCCCAGAAACCTCTTTGAAACTTCTGGGTAAATAGTTACCATCGAGGTAGTCACATAGTTTTCTTTCATGAAGAATTGATTTTTTTTTTCAAACTATCAATTAAAATTGTTAAGTCAAGAAAATTGAATTAAAATTCAAGTCGGTCTAATATGTCAACATATTTCTTTCACTGTGTTGACGATTTCACATCGTTCGTATTTCCGATAGTTCATCGTCTGGGCAGATCAGCTCCAATCTAGAATGGCCGGTGCTCTGGGTTAACGATTTTCCGGTAACGGACAATTCGTAACGTAACGCTCACTAAGTATTGTATGTATACGGATCCGAATGTTTACTTACATATGTACATAGAAAAAATAAAAGCTGAACTCCATGATTCGGCGAAATATAACAACAGGATCGACTCCGTCAGCATTAGACATTCGCACGCGATAACTCGACCGGTTAAGATCGATCCCAGTGCAGTTGATTTAGTGATCCAAAAGTTGTAAAAACCAAAAACCCACCCAAAATGGCCAAATTGGGACTGTTGTTCATCGTGATCTTCTGCATCATCCAGGTATTGCGGGAAACTAGTGGAAATAAGTGGAATTGAAGAGATAACCCTTTTATTTTTAATATTAATTTGATTTCATTATAATTGTTTCTCATAATATTTAAGTTTGTTTCAAAGTATCAAGCGCGCAACTCGGGTGATTAAAGGAATTTTATCTGGGAAGTAAGAAGATATGAACTATTGCTTATGAAAAATCAATTTTGAGACAAGGCTGAATCTACCCAGTTTTATTAACTTCTTTTTTTGAGTGTCAACAATGTTTTCTTATAAGTTTGATGAAGCGATCGTGATATTTCTGCAATCGAACCAGCAATAAAAGTGCTCAAGATTCACTTCCTCACGTAAACGAGTAATGAACCCTAAATGCAAGGCAATACAAAAACAAAATATTTATCTCACATATAACTTTGAACACCAGAAGTTATTAAATTTATCTTTACATCAGTTTAACTGATATTTTGATTTAATATAATCGAGTGTTTTTAAAGTATTATGGTTAATTTCAACCCGTATCCAACCTATTCAAGCTTGTACTTCTTCAAATCGTTCTTAATAACAACAGAACAAACGAAAAATTATCTATCAGAATTAAGATCAACTGCGTAGTGAACATGAAATTGAAATAAAAATATCAGCCAAATTTTGAACCACCTTTCATTATTACACAAACATACAAATCAAAAGCTGACAGCTTGCGCTGATAACGCTCTGATGGAAATCACTATTCACAAATCACTACAAATAATCAAGGGTTATCTCAAAATAATAATTGATGAATGAGTTGAAGCTGCTGTGTAATGAACTTGTTCTCAACACATGCAATCGGTTGTTAGCTGGTATTTTAGGTGTATAGCAATAAACACTTGTTTGAACACTTAACGGGGTTGATAATTGAAAAAATTTTGAAGTAAAGGTTAAAAATTAACAACACAAATTTGGATAAATATAAACTCTAATTTAAAAAAATTGCAATATTAAAATTAATTAAAGGCAATGACAAAAAGATGAATTGCATCTTATTTTAGGTTATCTTAGCTTTGGTTAAACAAAACAAGTTCGATTCAATATGTGACCCGTTAACTACCCTACAGCTTCAACTAAGGGTCATTAGCTTTAACTTTGTGAACTTATGCATCGCTTCCGGAGGGAATATGACTTCATATAATTGATACATGTCTCAAACAGTGTAACAAGTACGTTACGTGAAAATGTAGAGGAACTAGGTAACAAATACGCAGAGCAACCAAAATGCGCCACCATCAGTATTTCACTAAACAAACATTTTTCAACATTTCTGAAAATTCCAGTTCGTTCTATTTACAATTTAATGCGTTCCTAAACATTCGTGAACCATCTTAGTTTTCAACACATATTAAATTTATTTAAAAAAAAACCCGATTTAATACACTTATCAGTGGATTGGAGGCTTTCTTACAGAGTGACAATTATCTTTGGAAATAAATGACACAATAATGGATTCCTTATTTCTGAATTATATAATATTAATCTATAAAAAAAATCTGATTAAAGAAAATCGATAGCAAAAATTACTAAACTCAAAAAGGTGGGCAGTACGTTTTTTGGAGGATAAGCGAAATGATATTCAACGAGTTCATTTATAATGTTCAAGTTTGAGAGCCACATTTCTCGACGCTCGCTAGTGGTCAAGGGGTTAACCTCCTAAATTCTCATGCTAGATAGCGTCGGTTCGATTCTCTGCTGTTTGATGAACTTTTTGTCAAATTTTCGATCGGCTCTGTAAACAATTTAGCGATTGCTGGCTCCTGCTGTTGAGCAAATGGCTACCTTTTTTGGAGCCAACGTATGTAAGCATGATATGTTCTATGGAATAGAAAATTTTTAAATAATTTTGTTTTTTTTTGTTTTGAGATATGACCTACAGGAAAAAAAATCCAATTTTTTGATACTAAATTCATCAAAATCGTGAAACCTAGAATAGGAATTAATGTGGTAAGAACGTTTCAATGGAACATACAAATTCACGGACATCAGCGTAACTCGTCGAGCTGAGTCGATTGGTATATGGCCGGCCTTCGACCAGACCGAACTGAGCGTCATTAGAAAATTTCAAAACAACAGAAACTAAATCTCGAATTATTCATACCCTAGATCGTAAAACCGAATACGAATGATTAAAATGAATACCTTGAATTATAAACTATTGATTCTAGCTCATAAACATCGAAGATTTTGTTTCTAGATGAAAAAATTTGCACATGATGTTCAAGTTTCTCGAAAAAATGCTAGTGGCGTTCAGTTCGGTCTGGTCGAATCCCGGTCATATATAAAGTGGGGTCGTGGACCCTTAATTAATGATATCCCCAACTGACCGTTCGCTATGCCTTTCTGTAAGAAAGCCAAAAATGAAAACAAACATTTTTAGGAGATGTTCTATCAATTTTTCCACTTATCTCATAAGGAATTACGGCATCAAAATGCAACAAAAACCACCTGCCATCTCCTCTAATGATGAACAATGGTCTTAACGTTCATCAGACAGCGAAAAAATACGTTATTAAATTATTGTTTCTGATATTCGAACGATTTTGAATAAACCTGGCAAAGCAGGGCGAAGTAAGCCATGTCCGTTTATCACCAAACATGGTTCATATTTGTTTCAATTTATATGAAGTTTTCATCAAAATCAAAAGAAATTTTTATGTTGAATTGAAATGAAAATAACTTTAGTATAAACGGAAATATTTTATGTTCGTGAATTTCATATATCTAGATTTACTAAACTGTTTACAAGAATTTCAGTAAATATAGCAGCACTGCGCGTAGCAATACATTTTTCCATCATTTCATTTGGGTACACATATATGCGAACTTTGCCCCAAACGAAACGGATATTGTATATTTCTTGCGAAGAACAGTCCCCTTTTAAAAATTATTGTCGAATTAACTGGATTGCATTCTTAATTTACGAGTTATAAAAGATTTTTCTAAACATGGACGTTAGACTGCCCCAAATGAACCGACTTTTGAAAAACTAATGCAGGCTAAAATTAATCTGGGCCGTTAAAATATTACGTAACGCCGTAAGGTCCCATGCCAAATTTGGGCCAGATCGGACCACGGACAGGGGTCGCACAACGAGCCTCGAGTTTGTATGGGAATTTAAGACATTTTGTTCGGAAGGGACATGAAAAACCAGTTTTTCATACATGTATAACTTTGATCCTTTTGGATCGATTTTTTTAAAATACGGTTTTTCTTAAAGTTTAAACTATGAAAAATATTTCATCCCAAGAACGCATTTCGATAAAAGTTAAGATAAAAAAGTTATTAAACTTCAAAAATGATATAATGTTTTTAAGGATGGTATTCATAATTGTCGATGAAGCATCTAAATATTCGACCACCCCGACCGGATCAACCCATTTGAAATGCTCGTCTAATAATGACCGATTTCAACCAGTTTTGTTGCGATAGATTGCAAAATCTTTAGATTTCTTCAAATATTTGGTTACGAATCATGTTCACATGGTGGATTTGGATTACAGATCTGCTTTTCCTGTTTTCTTCATATCTTACATGGAAAATTATATCCAGTCTATCTCTATGGTCAGATCTTACAAAAATTTGGCATTTGACCTTCTGATAAATTAATGATCAATTTTAGCTTGGAGCGAGTGAGATTTATCATGTTTAATTCTTTCTATACTAAGATTAGTACACTGCGGTTCGTTAAATTATTCAAAAATGCAAATATTGCTGTTTTAGTAAATTAACCATAACTTCTTCAATTTTCAACCGATTTTGATAAATAACCACTTGAAATCTTTGTTATAAATTGACATTTACGGTCCATACAAAATCAGATTTGAAAAATGTTACTATCGAGTCTTAAACTGTCGATAAAACAAAATGTTCTCTAAAAATATGTTTTTTTATTTTTTCTATCACAACTTCACTAATATCAACAATACTGTTGATCATACGCAAAAATGATGGTCAAATGATCAATAGCAAATTTATTCACCTTTAATATACAAAAATGGAAGGATTTCAAATTTATGTGATGCAGTCCAAGATATTTGAATATATGTACACAAGTACCCCCCGCCAAGTTGAATTAACTGGAATTTTTCAAAATTCACTACTTTCGAGATTTTTTCAGAAATTGAAATTTCATCTGTTTTTGTGGTCCACCGCCAGGTTGTACCCGGATTTTCAGTACTTTTACTTTGTTTGGACAAATAAAAAGTATACTCATTGGAAAGAAAATTTAAGCTACATTTTTGTGAGATGCAACAATTCACGCTGTGAGATTTTACACAAATATGAAAATTATAAAAGTAAAATCATTTCTGAATTTCAAGAACCACAAGCAGCACTCAGGTCTCCGAGTAGATACGGTGGGTGGTGATTTGGGCAGAGAGCCAAGCCGAGAGAAGAAATAATGAATATATGAACTACAGCAGTTTTCCTGAGGCATTTCATGCTGAATAACGAGAAAACTAGTACCTTTAGCTATATATAATGTTCTAAACATTTTTAACTGACACTACAAGGTTTCTATTAATATAAGTTTTGTTTAAATCGGTTGAACACGCCAAAAGTTATAACGATTTGAGCTTGTAGTGTCAAAATGACACTCCTAGTGCTGATTAGGGTAACGAAATCTGATGCGGATGAGGGTTAAAAGATTAATAGAAGCTCATAGAGCAGCATATATCTATATTTTTGAACAAATGTTCCTTCAGGTTGATTGTATAATATAATGACTTAAAACTTATTTCATATTCCGATAGCATCGAAATTTTCGCTGTGTCGCACTATTTTTACTGCTGAATGTAATTATGTATGAAACATCACTGTGCACAGTGGTTCAGAAATGAAATTAAGCGGATAACAATTATTAGCGTCTCTCTCTAAGTTTTAGGCATTTGATGTCTTAGACAGACTTTTACAACAACTAAAGGCGGTAGTTTTGACTGGAAAATTTTTATGCTTGGTTCATAAGATTTCTGAGATCCGCAAATTATTTCTACAATATTGTAGAACATAATAATTCATTAAACTTTGTCGAGGACACCACACATCTATCTCTTGAACTGAAAGTTGCATAACAACTCGTTTTCATGAAGCTAGGGTGGTCCCGTAGTAGAAAATAAGTCAATAACGAATTTTCGAAAAGCAGTTTAAATATATCGAAAATTGTTGACCATTTGACTCAGAAAGAATTCTAAACTACAAGTTTTACAATGAGAAAAATTTCTCAACATAAATTATTTTTACTTATTTTAAGCCCAATACATAAGCAGCAAAATAATTAAAATTGTTTGGAGAGATATCAATCCGCCAACAAACAAACAAGACCCTGAAGATGAGGCCGCAAAACAAACTGTGTTTTATTTATGTTAATCAAATTTGTTTTTTTATTTGTTCAAATATCTCAATATGAAACAGTATCATTCGTAACTCAAATTTTTATATGCGTGGCCATGCCAAAATGTGTAACGTGAGTCATGATCAAGTAATAAAATAAAATCAGAAACATAATTTGAACCCAAAGAAAGCTGCATGTTTGATTCCACGTTTTTCATGTTTGATTATTGTCAGTTGCTTTTCATAACTTCCAAACTAACAACATTCTTCCTTGACATAACTCTTTCTGAAACTTGTTTCTTTTACAGTTCTCCCTGGCAGCTCGCCTGCGACGTGATGCTCTCGACGACACCATTGATACCGTGAAAAAGGGAATCAGCGACACTTTCACCAAGGAAAATGTTGACGTAAGCCACTCTTAACAAACATAATCACAGTCAGAAAAATTTACACTTTTTTTCATCTCTATTTTACAGTCTTTTCTCGCGAAGATAACCGAGCTTGGAGACGTGTTAAAGACTAAGGCAACGGAAATCGGACAGACCATCTCTGATAAGGCATCCGAAGCTATGAAGAAGGAATAAGTTAACTACTGGTGCCGAACCATTCCTGAGCATTTGTTCGTTGACAGAGAAAGGGTATTAGTGGAATCGCAATATTATTTACTCAAGTCGATAATAAACTGTTTAGAAATGGAGAAACTGTGTCTGGTTTATTTTAATGAAAGAATTTATCTTGTTAAAGGTTATCATATTGATTTTTCTTTACTAAATATTCATTTTTTCCATACCATCCTAAATTTTAAAATTTACTCATGTAAACGTTACTTAAAAATTCTGTAAAAAATCATGGATGAGTGTTGAACCAAAAACAAATTTTTAAGATCCCAGGGTTTAAGAAATTTATAAAAGATCCCAATTCGACTCAGTCGAATGCACCTGCGCAGAAATCTGTTTTCTGTTCGTTGGAACAACTTTTTTGGTTAAAATCTTTTACTGTTTATGAGAAAGAGATTTTAAATAAAAGTAGTAAAAATAGTCGATTTCCGAGACCGGGAAGGCCAAATGAATATATTTATGTTTAGGGGAAAATTTCAGTTCCGCTTGCAATATTTTCGTATAATTTCATTGAAAATGGTAGAAACTGTTGATAAGCATACGTCAATGCTGAAATTTTGGCAAAATTTTAGATATAACAAGTTTTTTTATCAACATAGTAAGGGATGCCATTTCATAGTAATATTTCGTTCAAATAATTTTTTTTTATCAAATCAGTATCAGTATTAATGATAATGATTAGAGCGTAGATTGAATGAATCAATGATAAAAAGCTTGAATTTTGTATGGTTAATCTATTTTTTATCTTATTCGGAATTTAGATTTTAAACTCGGGTTCATGAGAGTTCAGTTTCGAAATAGAAATTAAAAATTCGTATTCAGATTGATTTCCTTAACCTGAACTATTAGTTATTTGTAACCGACAGGCTGCGTTAAACTTAATAAAATTACAACTACAATTACAGATTTAGCTCGTAATTAAGTTTTATAATCGAGATCAGGGTTGGTCGGCTCTTCTCAAACAACAAAGAGCCGGGAGAAAACAACACTGTTTTCAGTTCGGCTTCCGAGTGTAATCCTCTTTTGCTGATCGTGCTCCACTCGTTACCCGAGTTTACACGAGCTGTAAGTGACTCGGACGGCAAGTGTGAGAGCATTCGCATCTGAGTGAGAGAAAGAGAATTCTAAACAAAGAGCACCCTGTGTTTCAGGCAAACACCTCAGAGTAAATGAAAAAAAAAATTCAGACTCCCACCACACAACGTAGAAAAAATAACAACAATTTTTCCTTCGCTACCATGCCCACTGTTGTTAGCTGTTTTGGATTCTTTTTTCTTGCAAAAGGTAGCGTTCGAAGAAGAGGTGCCAAGTGGTTTCGTCAAAAAATCAGGACACCGCAAAGAACAAAAAATAGAATTTTTCAGGACACCAGTAGATTGATGGAAATGAAATGCAGCTCTTCTGAGATTGCATAAATTAAGGCGAAATAGCGGCGCAGTATACGCCTTAATTTATGCAACAGAAGAGATAAGAAGTTAGGTGGCTTGTAGTTTATACCGAAAAAGTTTAAGAGGTTAAACTGTTTTTATTACAAAATCAATAGCAATTGAGATCAGGACGGCTTCTAGAAAATAAGTACACCTGTGGAACCTTTGATTCGGAGAGCAGCATCTATTCTCGTGAACATACCAAGAAATAAACTGAGTTTGCTCTCAGATTCCTCCTCAACACAATGCGCAACAGATTTTTCCGGAGAAGGGAATTCTCTTCATCAGCGGATGTGAATGCTCTCGCTCACTATTATGTGTTGACAATCTCACTCTTGATTTCAGTGCGATTTTTCTCTCCCCGCACAGATTGGGGGAGCAGACGAAAAAAAATGCACTCTCTTTCACTAGACAAGCCGATCTGAGGAGTTTTGCCATCCATGATCGAGATTATAATATCAATGTTAGAATTGAGTTAAGGAATTCAAATTTCAGGAGAACGCATTTTCATTGTTTTGATTGTTGATTCAAAATTCATATTTTCAATATGCAATCAGAGTCAGTTTTTATACCAGTTTGGATAATCAACTGAAACACATTTTAAATAAAATCTAGTTTCATATTTAAGATTTAGTTCTTCGAAAATCTAAGTTAGGAAGTTCCTGCTACTAGTCATATTTATGGCATTTGTTCCTGAGCAGCTACAAAAACTCCTCATCGTTCGAGATTATCTGATAAAAATTCATCATCAATAATGAAAGTGTCAGTTACAAATAAACTTCAACCTGATATCAGGACAATAGATATAATGCATTATAATATGAGAATGTTAAACATTAAAAGTTTACATTAAAAATTAACGCAAATTTAATCCCAAGTTTACTTATAACTATGTATATTCCATTTTTAAACTGTGACCCAAAGATGGGTCTTGACTCAAACATTCAGTCAGCGAAACTTTTTTTGTAGAGAAATGAATCCAACTTAGATGAAATTTCAGGGACTAGATAAAGGAAAATTGATGTTGAAAAACATGCGAAAGAAATTCGCCTTGTCTCCCGGTGAGACAAGGCGAATTTTTTTCGCATGTTTTTCAACATCAATTTTCCTTTATCTAGTCCCTGAAATTTCATCTAAGTTGGATTCATTTCTCTACAAAAAAAATATGTATATTCCATTTTATTGTATCTTATCTCCGCGAAACTAATATGTTATGTTTTCTAACTGAATTTGGCTGCGGCCCTCTACGTCATAGAAAATTTTTGATGCGGCCCGCACCCTTAAACGAGTTTGACATGCCCGACATACGTGCTCTCTAGCACATCATAACCTCAGATGTAAATCTGCAACGCAATCTCATTTTCTTATATTTGCACATTCATAAATTAACTTAAACCGGTCTATCTGCAAACCCAACGGAAACTAAAGGTAACGGAACTTTTCATGTTCACTAACTCTCGAAACTCTCGATAACAAGAACCTAGCGAAGCTTATTGATGATATAATCAACTAATCACTTTTTATAAGCAGTGACAGCTTTTTATTGTAGATACAGATACATACATAGAGATATCCCAGATGAGATAAAGTCCCAAGCAACCAAAAGTCTCATATCTACTTAAACTCGTGCCTCCAAAGTTCGAAATTCGCTGAACAAAGGTTCCAAAGCGAAATGGTACCGAATTTTCTCGAATGTGAGCATGAAAGTTAAAAAAGGTTCCTCGAATAGCCTTCTATGGACTTGAAGTTCCAAGAAGTTCCTCAAATAGCCTTTTTTGTGACATGTCAATTGCACCCAAGCAGTATAAAAGTTACAAATTAGGTCTCAAACAGCCTTCTGTGAACTTCAAGTTCCAAGAAGTTCCTCAAAGAGCCTTCTGTGAACTTCAAGTTCCAAGAAGTTTCTCAAAAAACGTTTTTTGTGACATGTCAATCGCATCCACACAGTATAAAAGTTACAAATTAGGCCTCAAATAGCCTTCTGTGAAATTCAAGTTCCAAGAAGTTCCTCAAATAGCCTTCTGTGAACTTCAAGTTCCAAGAAGTTCCTCAGATAGCCTTTTTTGTGGCATGTCAATCGCATCATTCAGAATAAAAGTTACAAATTGGGTCTCAAATAGCCTTCTATGGACTCGAAGTTCTGAAAAGTTCCTCAAAGAGCCTTTTTTGAGACATGTCCGCCATTTCATGAATATGAAATGTGAACGAACATCACAAAAGGGCATATAATAAAATAAAACCTTTTATTGGAGCTTGGAAATTGTTGAAATGTATAATTTATATTGAAACTTCAACTCAGAACAACTAAAAGCTATCTCACAAATGACTGTTTTTGAAAAGAGTAAATATTTTGACTTCATAAAATTTCGTCAAACTGTATTTACTTACCACGAATTTATCACACATTGAAAGTCAGTTGAAGCAATTCATTAATTAAATATCCAGATAAACTCAAGAATTTGTATAATTTTATGCTTAACAGTTATAAACATGGAATTCCATTTTTTTTAAACTGAAATTATTTTAACGGATGATTGATTTATACGCCGTTTCGTAATGTTTCTTAGTAATAATCAACATGCGTCTTTCCTGCTGGCCGCTGGCTGCTTTGCGGATATTCTAGGAAGCTTACAACCACTTCGAATTTTAGCTGCCGGCAAGGCAACATCTAGGCGTGGTGTCGTGGCAGCATGTTTGGCTATCATCTCGGAGGATCAGGTTCAAATCGGGTACCAGGACTAATTTTTTCCATTAGTTTGTTTGATTGCTTGAGTAACCGAATCAAATAATTGTGTAGCAGTGCTGGCATGTATCGAACAAAGTTAAAAAAAAGCAATAAAGCAAGATCATTTGAGGGAGGTGATGGGGGGAATAAATATGGATGCCGAGAAACTGGCAGCACCACATGGGCTGGTTGGTGGTGACCAAAGTAAGAGAGAAGAGGAGAATTATTTTTTTCTTATTTTCGCTGATTAAACGTTTACTTGTGGGCTGAATAGAAGGCCGTTCAAATCTGTAATGGAACTTCAAAGTTTCAATAAGAACTTAAAATATGGGCTGAATAAAAGGAATTTCAGCACATTGATTATACTGATTAAGCTGTGTTCGACCTTTTTAACGAGACTTTTGGTTGCTTGGGGTGTCTCCCTTTCGATTTTGCTATCAAACCAACCAGCACAAAATCACGAGTTACTAAATAAAAAAAGGTTAAAAAACTCGAATGCCAAGGTAAGTCCAACCATAAGGTTCCATAATAGGAACGTTATTTCGTCATACCTGATGAAATCGTAAATTGTCAGCTTCTTCTATTTTCCCACATAAATAACCAAAACTCCAGAACCATACCATTTTTTTCCGAATACCACACCACGCCACTTTCAAAAATGCTACCACAGCTGCTACCTACCTAGTAGATAAGTCGTCGTAATTTTACTGATGCGAATGTGGTTAATCATATGGCGTGATTTTACTAATGGATCGTAATTTGATAGTCATTTACTTCGTCGCATTATAGTACGTTATGGCCTGTTCGAAATTGGCAGTAATTTTCACTCTCTTCTACCTACAACCAAACGATGAGCTAGACAAAATCGGACAAAAAACGTGAATTCTTTGCATAATCGCTTTAAACGTGACCGAACTACACACCGGGTTTGTTGAGCACACATATTGCACATAAGGAAACCCTTTTGCCTTATTCGGTAAGAAGTGTGACACCACACTAGAAAATGCTAATCAGAATGTGTGTAGAATGGATTGCTTCTTGATTCGCCGATTTAGCATCGCGTTGCGTTACTCATTTGATCCATCGATGAAAGTTTTAAAACTCGACTAGCAACTTCAGGTCGAAAAAAGTCCTGTTATTTAATTAAGTTTATCATGAACGTTTTAATTTTGAGAGGACATTAAGGAACGATGATGACCTAACGCGAATGTAGAAATTAAATTACGACGAAGTATCTTTGTTCAAAGATTTACATTAGCAAAATATATAGATGTTTATCACAAACTTTTGTTTATATTTTGATTTGACCCCTCCCCGTGGGTCCTAATGAGCACCTTTATAAATATAAACCTGCAAAGTATAAGTAACATGCAATGCACACTAGGCTTCTTCATAGAAGAAGTAGGGGCATAATGGGCACTAAGTAGACATCTGCATATTTTCTGTTTTAATAAAGGAGTTTTATTTTTGTAACATATTCAAGTACCGTTAACTGGGGTTACATTAAAACAAGAAAACAAATAACAAGATCATCAATAACTATGTTTAGAGTTCATGTATACTAAAATTGATTTCTACGTCTACAACCGGCTTCAATGAAGTGAAATTCGGCATTTTTTTGAATTGTTAAATTTAGAATTCCAAATTCCTTAATATATATATATATGAAACATGAAATCGTGTTGTAGGTTAAACCATCCAATTGTAACTAGTAAGGGTGTTCGATAATTTTGCTACAACGATCAGGCTTTATAACCCTTACCACGGTAAGTGTTTAAAAACTATCAAGTGTTAAGAATATTTGAAAACGACTAACTGTACATCAAAAACAGAAAATCTGCCTGTGTGGAGAGCAAACTAAGCACACCCAGGAACATAATACCTTATATAAACATAAGCTTGCAAAGTGTAAGGTGGTGTAAGTACAACATAGTAAGTATGGTATTATTTAACAAAAAAAATCAATAAATTATGGGAACCAGAATTAAATCCAACCGTTTTGCTTGGCTGTCTTTTTTTTCGATTAAAGTCGTTTTATTATCTTCATGGCATTCGCGAATTTAAATCAACGTTGCAGTTGACGCAGCGTTAGAGATGTAGGTACCAAATATTCAGATGGACGAATACTACCCAAAACCCGTAAACCCTTTCCTTCCCACCAGGTTTTTTTTTACGTTTTAAAAATAGAAATATGGATTTACAAATGAATTCCAGAACAAAAGATGCATAATTTTAGTCTACTTTAATGAACCAGTTGATAAATTTAGGTTTTGAGGTGGATCATGTATGCTCCATTGGGAAGATAACAACACATTGGGTGCAAATGAAAAACAAGATAAAACGAAAAAAATACATGGAATTTCGTCAACTAGAACGATCCTATTTTGTAAAATATTTCTTGAGTATATCCATCCTTTAAAAGGCAAACTATCGACATTATTGAAATTTTTATTTTTGCCTTGAACAATGGCCGCCAGACACATGAAACTGAATATCACGTTTTTTTTAAACTCACATAACTTTCAATATATTTTCAGACCAGTGTTTATTTTAGTAGGTGAAAAATTTATCGTGAAATACCTGAAGAGAAAAAACTTTTGAAAGAATGATTTTAATGGGTATTGATAAAAAGCTTAACAAAATGAAAAGTAGGTACGTGATTTAAATTATAAAAAAAAACAAATGGTGTTGATCCAACGCGTCCAGTTCAAATGCGAGCTGTGCGAAGTGTTATATCACCTGTGCTACCATGGGAAGGAAAGGGTTAAGCTGAATATTCGGCTCACCGACTATTTATTTATTTATTTTTGTAAATTCTTTATTTGAAACGGCTCATACCTTTGGGCTTTAAGGAGCCAAACTCGTTTTGTTTGATTACAATTATGTGCTTATATCTAGTTCACTTTTTGAAGAAAAGATAGAAGATCGATAGGAAAATGTGAAAATAAAAAGAATTATAGACGAAGATCAATACCTTTTAGGAAAAGATATATTTCGAACATGTAGTCCAAGTCTATTACAGCCAGCATATCTCTCACTGGAACATGGGGTGGTTTTCCTCGGGCCCTGAGGGAGTCTATAAAATTCGTTCTGGTGACAAGATGGACCTTGCACGACCAAACAATATGCTCGATGTCGTGATAACCTTGACCGCAACTACACAAATTGCTGCCAGCAATATCAAAACGATAGAGTATCGCGTCTAAGGAATAATGATTGAACATGAGACGGGAAAATATACGAATTAAATCCCGACTCAGGTTCAATCTCCATGGTTTAATGGTTAACCTTTGGGATAATCGAGTAGAGCCACCGACCCAACTCATCCTCGTCCCATTTGCGCTGCCAGTTGACAAGAGAGTTTCTTCGAACTAAAAAGTAAAATTCGTTGAAGGCGATTTCACGCTGATACGTGTCGCCTTCCATCGCCCCCACCTTTGCCAGAGTGTCAGCCTTCTCATTACCCTCTATCGAGCAATGCGAAGGAACCCAGACAAAGGTGATGGTAAAGCGACGTTTTGATAAAGCACTCAAGCTATCCCGTATCTTCTCGAAGAAGTATGGCGAGTGCTTTCCCGGTTTCATTGAGTGGATTGCTTCAACAGAACTCCGAATATCCGTTACAATATAGTAGTGCCCAACTGGTCTTGAAGCGATACTGTCCAAAGCCCAATGAATTGCTGCTAACTCCGCCATATAAACAGTGCATGGTGACTGTAGGCTGTGAGAGGCGCTAAATATTTCGTTGAAAACTCCAAATCCCGTTGATTCCTTTATTAGAGAAGCATCAGTAAAGTACATTTTATCAGCATCGACGTGTCTATATTTAGCTTATAAAATTCTTGGAATCAAAAGTGGACGATGCGGATCCGGGATTCCACGAATTTCCTGCTGCATAGACAAATCAAACTGGACAGAAGAATTATCGTATTCTGGGCTACAAACACGAGTTGGAGAATACGAAGAAGGGTTTACCTGCATTGACATGAGAACGTTGTATATAGACATAAATCTGGTTTGATGATTTTGCTCAAGGAGCTTTTCGAAATTTACAATCACCAATGGCTTCAGGACCTCACACCTGATGAGGAACCGCAGAGATAGTAAATTGAATCGATCTTTCAATGGGAGCATGCCTGCCAAAACTTCAAGACTCATGTTGTGCGTTGAGGGCATACAACCCAAAGCAATGCGGAGACAACGATATTGGATACGCTTGAGTTTGATGAGGTGAGTTTTGGCAGCTGACTGGAAACAGAAACTACCATATTCCATAACTGAGAGAATCGTTGTTTGATACAATTTTAAAAGATCTTCTGGATGGGCTCCCCACCAGGTGACAGTGATTGATCGGAGAAAATTGATTCTTTGTTGGCATTTTCCTTTCAGATACTCAATATGGGCTCTCTAGATACACTTGGAATCAAACCAAACCCCAAGATATTTGAAACACCTCGATTGAGTGATAGTTCTGCCTAATAGTTGAAGCTTAGGTTGAGCAGGTCTATGTTTCTTTGAGTCCATGGTCGTGTTTTTCACAAAAAACGGGGTTTTTCGTCCACAGCTGCATTTACCTTGCCAGATCAAACACTTTCATGTAAACTTATCGGCAAAAACTAATTTGAACTTCGCGGAGACAACACCCTGACCAGTGGCTTTGTAAAATTTTTTGCCAGGAAGTCGCCCAAAATCCATCTTCACGTACGTTTCGTCATCCATGAGGATGCATCCGTCGTACTTCGTTAGAAGTTTGTTGTATAACTTCCGGGCCCGTCCTTTGGCTTCTACATTCTTCTTCAATGTCAGGTTTGGTTACTTGGTATGAACCTGCCAATCGATAGTATACATCTCACGGAAACGTTTAAGAACGCTGACGAACGAACGATTTGACCTTCGCGATTTTTGAACGCGACCACTTCGTCTCGCGGCTTCCATCACGTGTAACTTTTTTGAAACAAAACGAATCGTAATGAAGTTTTCAGCACTGATAGAGGAAAAATTTTCGAACAAAGTACTGTACAGATTCATCGTGATCCATGCTTTATTCATCCATTCATGGGAATCCATTGACAACATGATGATATTTTTTAAATAAAAAAGACTCCTCCAACCTCAGGAAAGGAGGAGGCGTTCCATTCAAAATGATTGTAACACTTATAATGACGATATTTTTTTTATCAAACTTGATACGTAATTATGTAGCGTACTTCAGAAAATTAATGAAGGATTTTTGCTTCCTAAACGGCTTTCCTTCATAATCTGCTTGAACGTGGCGACGTTTTGGAGCGTATAACTTGGTATGCTTTAAAGTAAATTGACGTTCTATTTCGAATCTAGCTATCAGGAATTGTTGTACGTTCGTCTGCAGTCGTTTGTCGTTGCCAATTAGTGATGAACAACGCATTGTCAGTTGCAATCAGCACCTATAAGAGTATCCTCCATATTGGCACGTTTTTTTCTCGCTTTTGCAGCCGTTATCTTCAAAAAGATCTTCCTCCTCGCTCGAATATGATTGAGTATGTTCCAAGGCACTGGCTATTTTAATAAGCTATAGCAAACATTTTTTGAATGCATTGGAGATTTGTCGAAATACTAAATCTAAAGAATGCATGGAAACACATACTTAGGCACAAACTGCGGTGAATCCGTGCACCCATGATAGATCACCAATATACATAACATAAACACGTACATACACTGTAACAAACTTGTTACAATATTAAACGAAATGTTTTTACGAAATTAATTCCTTTTATCAGCAATAATAGCATACCTATGTGTGTTGTACTTATGAAAATCTTTTAAGCCTCGTCTACACTAGGAGGCAGTAGGAGTCTCGAGAGACATTGAGGCTGTCTCCGATTTTCTTTGGAAGACACTGAGACTGTCTCATGTTTCCAACAACAACAGCATTCGTCGTCTAGTGTGGACTAAGCTTTAGAGTGCAAAAAGAAATCTGAAGCAAATAAGCACCTTGCAAAATTAGTTTTGAGCTAGATCTTAACATTTAGAAGTATGAATTCTCTCTAATTATGCCCATAACTACACGAGCCAAAGTAAACCATGGCCTCACCCGCATCTGCTAGAAAAACCATAACATTTGATAAAGCTGCAAATAAACAATAACATACAAATCGACCTTTGGACAGGGCAGCTTTTAATAGAAATTCAAACCACCCGTTCAAGCGGAAATTGGACCAATTTAGTCAACAAGACTGTATGGCGTGGCTGAATGATTATTGAGCACCACAACTTAGCTAGCACAATCACCCATGCGAGCAATTTATCATCCGGTGTATATCTGAAAATGAACTGTTCACTTAATGAGCACAAATAGAAGCACGCATGTAACTGATAAAATCATCAAGTCATTTATTGCAGGTTGTTATTTGCACTGTTCTGACTTCTACACTTAATCCAATTGATCTAGACAATTAAGACGCTGGTTCTGGAGCCTTCAGCTCGTTGGTCATTTTCTGGAAATGTTGCACTGTAGCATCAAGCAACTGTTTAACACCAGCTTGAAGCTGCTCCGATGTTCCTTGCCCTTCCTCTTTCAATCTTTCACCAACTTTTTGGGCCTCAGTCACAAAGCCTTGGATATGGCCTTGAATTGCTTCTTGGAAATCCTTGGCTTTCTGGAAAGCTTCTGGGTTTTGTTCACTCAGAGTTTTAGTCGTTTCCGTTATCCTTTTATTCAAATCCCTTACTATGGGATCGGATGCCGTCTGGAACTGTTCTGCGAAATTAGTCTGGATCGACTTCAGCTGTTCTACGTATTTGTTGGTATTAGTTTTGATGGTTTCGATAACTTCTTCGTTCGAATGGAAACCAAGGGATTTCAAAATATTCTGCTGAGTATCGCTGACTGCCTCTTGAATCTTGGTACCGAAATCAGTCAAGGTTTTTAAGAATGTGTTTTCCTCAGCGGGAACTGGTGCGTCCCGAGCTACACGTGCCAACGAAACCTGTCGTCAGAAACGGAAAAACCACTAATTCAAATATTCTAACTTTCGAAAAATTAAATCCGAACAAGATACATACCTGAAGCAGGCACAAGGCGAAAATCACAAACGCGAACCTAGCCATGGCTTTGAGATCTATTTCGAAAAGCCTATTCCAAGAGAAGCTCCAAAGGCGTGTAGTTTAGTATCGGCCAAAATCTGAATCTCGACTAGTTCGATGCAATAGCTCTCTGTAAATTTTATATACCTACCAACACCATGAAACGCCAACGCGCGATCATCCATCGTCGTCCCGGCTAGTTGCTTACATTTAATGATTGCGGCTCAAATTGAATGATTGATAATGCCAGTCCAACCTGGTGCTAAAACATTCACCTTTGTGTATTAGCTGGGACTTGCAAACGATCGGTGATTGAGAAAGCGCACACAGATCCATACGAATGCTGCCAAATCGGTCTTCACATCCGTGGAATGATTAGAACAAACATTAGCTTTCGAGATAATGATGTGTTCCCATATTGGTCGATAGAAAGATTCGAATGCTTTTACGGAAGGAACTTACTTAAAATTCGAAGGGAATCGTCTGAGCAAATTCGTGATCGCAATAAAAAAAATCTTTCTGTCTGTTCCCTATAGACTCGAAAACTACTGAATTGATTTACTTAAAACTTGGCAAATGTGAGGATTCTGAGGCCAGGGAAAGTTCCTACGAATGTTTGGGACCTCTCCCTCTCACTGGAAGGGGGAGGAGGTCTCTTAAACAAAAGTAGTAAGTCTTCATAACTCGAGAACTTATAATGCAAACAGAACTAAATTTGGCATGGGAGTGTATTTCGGAATGTTTTTTTGGTTTAGAACCCCTCCTTTTTCCAGTGAAAAAATAATAAGGGGGAGGGAGATTTTTTTTACATAACTCGAGAACTAAACAAACAAAAGGAACCAGATTTGGTGTGTAATGATATTTAGATACGGGGAATGTTTCTATGGTTATTTGAGGCCCATCTCTTCTTCCAGCGAAAAAAGGAAAGGGGGATGGAAGCTTCAATTACAGCAAATGATTTAATTGAATGGTTAATGGCATTTCGGTGAACTATACATTCTAATAGGAAGAATATTAAATGAAAGTAATGAAAATTATAGACGGATGGATTAGATTAGGAAGCATGAAAGGTGTTGAAAATGAGCCAAGAGCGTGATTTGAGAAAACTTCTTGCCGCACAAGACCATTTCCCGCTCTTGGCTCATTTTCAACACCTTTCATGCTTCCACTCAGAAAAATACTATTATGTATGCCATAAGATTCTCTTATGAAGTGGCGCCATAAGAAAAATTAATGAAATTCATAAGATTGTCTTATGACGCGAATGAATTCTGAAGATGAACGCCTTCTTCAATGAGAGGTTGTTGCTTTTCATAAGAGATTCTTATGGAAACAGTAAATCACTTTCTAATAAGAAAAATTCTCGATATTTCATGTTGAAAACGTTCACTTTATTGTTTGCCAAATTTGTTTAAAATTAAATCCTTCATGGTCACCATCAGCAGCGCATCAACAGACGGCTCCATCAAAGTTTTTTTTTTGCAGCATCTTAATCTTCGACCTTTCGTTTTTTGCCGATCAGCTTGCTGAAAAGTAAACAAATAATGTATTTTAGTTTACTAATATATTCAACGTTCACACCAAAAACATCAAATCGAACTTACCATTCCGGAGATAACAATAACAATTAACATTGAAGGAAAACTATAATAACTATGAACTGGCGATTGCTTCGTACTGTTAGATGATGAAAAAAAACTGATGCTATGAATGAATGTGTTCATCATTTTTTCACAATGCCGTTTCTTCTATTTTTCATAAGAACATCGTATGAAAATTGAAAGAATTTCATAAGACTCTTATGAAAAATTAGCTTGGACGCAAAAAAGTGGTTCATAAGATGTATCTTATGAAATTTATAATAAGATTTCCTCTGAGTGTCCTAATCTAATACATCCGTCTAATAGTTTTCATTACTTTCATTTGATATTCTTCCTATTAGAATGTATAGTTCACCGACATGCCAATAACCATTCAATTAAATCATAAAAATCAGCGGTGATAATCTGTTAACACAATTACAGCAAATTAAACCAAACTTGGCATGGAAGGGTATTTGGGTACGAGAAATGCTTCTATGAATAATTGGTATCCCTCACTCCTTCTAAAAGTTGAATGAAAAAGGGGGCTTCCATACAATTTTTTTTTTTTTGCAGTACGCGAGAATTAATCGAGCAAATGAATCAAAATTTAGCGTTAAAAGGCTGATTGGGTACGAAAAATATTTCTATGAATATGTAGTTCTCATCTCTCCATTTAATGGGAAGATAAGGAGGGCGGAGGTGGTACTCCTATTCACGTTTATGCATAACTCAAGAATATTTCAATACAAGAAATATTTCTATGTGAAACAATTCCTTTCTTACAGTAGGAGGATAGGATTGGGAATATAAAAAAGAGGAGGGCTGCATACATTTTTTTTTCAAAATCATAGAAATTTATCCAAGAAATGAACACAATTTAAATTGAAAATCATTTTTGTATGGTTCTATGATTATTTGACACACCATCCTCTTTTCAGTGAGAAGGTACATAGGAAGAGGGAGGTGGGCCCAATACAATTTTGTTAGCATAACTGCTATATTTATGCTAACGAAGCCAACAAATGGAATCAACTATGGAATGGAAACGTATTTGATTACGAGTTATGTTTGTTACGATTGTTATAGACCTTTACGCCTTACAGTGTGGAGTTAACCCTCATCCGCATTAGAGTGTCATTTTGACACTATTTCAAGTTTGAATGCTTGTAACTTTTTTCAGAAGCTTCAAAAAACAAAAATTTCTTCGGGAACCCTAAATGAATTCAAAAGTTCTTTAATTTTGCATCTTTACTTTATTTATGGACGAACCCTGGAATCCTGGACAAAAAAAACTCCCTTTTCCGACTTAGAGTGTCATTTTGACACTCCAAAAGTAAAATCCACTTAAGTCGTTTGAATTATTATAAACTTCATATAAAACTTATATCAATAGAAACCTTGTAATGTCAGTAAAATATGTTTAGAACATTATATATAGTTTAAGCTTCTAGTTTTCTCGTTATTCAGCATGAAAGAAAAAAAATCCGAAAAAACATGCCTCAGGAAAACTGTTGTAGTTCATATATTACACGTTCAAAAAAATATTTGCCTGATACATATGAAAGCTGAAGTTAATGTCTACATCATGGAACAAAGAAATATTTTTTTAATTTTTTTTAATGAAATGGTCACAAAAAGTTCAAAAAAGTGGTCTGAAAAACCTACTTTTCATTCGATTGCTAGTAAATACGTTTGAGCGATGGTAGAGTTTTTTTTTAAAAATATGACTACAAACTTTATTAAAATTCTAACATTTTGCTGTCTTTAGATTTTCGCTGCAACAAAAATTGAATTTACTGGAATTTTTTAAAGTTGACTACTTTGCGCGATTTTTTCACTAATTGATATTTTATCTGTTTTTGTGGTCCACCGTCAGGCTGTACCCGGATTTTCAGTGCTTTCTCGCCGTTTGAAGCAATCAAAACTATATCCATAGAAAAGGGAATTTAATCTACATTCTAGTGAGGTGCAACAATTTACGCTGTGAGATTTCACAAAAATATAAAAATTATAAACGTAAAATCATTTCTGAATTCATAGAATCACAAGCAGCGCGTCCAGCAAATCGTGTTTGTTTGCTCTCCGAGTAGGTACGGTGGGTGGTGATTCGGGCAGAGAGCGAAGCCGACAGACGAAATAATGATGCGTGTCGTACGTTTCTTGGTTGGAAATTTTCTATTGACAGTAGTTCTCGTTTGCTAGTCACGACACGCATCATTATTTCGTCTGTCGGCTTCGCTCTCTGCCCGAATCACCACCCACCGCACCTAGTCGGAGAGCAATCAAACACGTTTTGCTGGACGCGCTGCTTGTAGTTCTAGAAATTCAGGAATGATTTTACGTTTATTATTTTCATATTTTTGTGATATCTCACAGCGTAAATTGTTGCACCTTACTAGAATGTAGATTAAATGTGCTTTCCAATGAATATACTTTTGATTGGTCCAAACAAAGTAAAAGCACTGAAAATCCGGGTACAACCTGACGGTGGACCACAAAAACAGATGAAATTTCAATTAGTAAAAAAATCGTGCAAAGTAGTCAACTTTGAAAAATTCCAGTAAATTCAATTTTTGTTGCAGCGAAAATGTAAAGACAGCAAAATGTTAGAATTTCAATAAAATTTGTTGTCATATTTCTAAAAAAAACTCTACCATCGCTCAAACAGTATTTACTAGCAATCGAACGAAAAGTAGGTTTTTCAGACCATTGTTTTGAACTTTTTGTGACCATTTCATTAAAAAAAATTAAAAAAATATTTCTTTGTTCCATGATGTAGACATTAACTTCAGCTTTCATATGTATAAAACAAAAATTTTTTTGGACGTGTAATATATGAACTACAGCTGTTTTCCTGAGGCATGTTTTTTCGGATTTTTTTTCTTTCATGCTGAATAACGAGAAAACTAGAAGCTTTAGCTTTATATATTGTTCTAAAAATATTTTACTGACATTACAAGGTTTCTATTGATATAAGTTTCATTGTAATCGGTTGGATATAAAAAGAGTTATGACGATTTTAGCTTGGAGTGTCAAATAGTGCTGATTAGGGTAATGAAATCTAATACGGATTAGGGGTAAGAGGTGGCTCCATATACATAATTTAGTTGTAAAGCTTAAAAACGTATCAACCAATTGAGCTATATTTGAGTGGATTTTTGGGTACAAAAAAAAAAGAGTATGATTATTAAAGACCGTGACCTCCTTTCAGCAGAGGGTTCTCAGAACCAAGGTGTGTATATGTACAGGAGGTGTTACCGAATATCGAATTCCCGATTCAGCCATTTTGGCTATGTAGGCTATGCAACTATGCGGAACTCATGAAGTTTGTTTACCAACAAACCACAGAAAAGCTGAGCAAAAATAAACAAACTTATTGAGAGCTCATCTCTCAGATACTTAAAACATTTTATGGTATAGTTTGTGTGCCTTCCTGGAAAAGGAAGGGATAAACTCTATCAATTTAATAATCAAAGAACTTATAATTTATTTATTTGGTGTTCCGTCTCACGACATAACCTGATGAACAATATTCCTCCAATTCACTCGGTTCATGGCAACCGTTCTTCAACTTCTCGGGCATCCCACATTCGCCAGATCACGCTCCATTTGGTCTAACCACCTCGCTCGTTGCGCCCCGCTCATCTCATTCCTACCGGATTGGCAGCGAACACCTGTTTTGCAGGACAGTCGTCCGGCATTCTTGCAACATATTCTGCCCAGCGTATCCGTCTAGCTTTACCACCTTCTTAATACTGGGTTCGCCGTAGAGTGTCGCGAGCTCGTGGTTCATCCTCCGCCTCCACATTTCGTTCTCCGTTCTTAACACTCGTCTCAAATACTCCGAGTGTGCGCAAGTCCTCCTCGAGCAGTATCCATGGATCCAGGATCGTGACCTTGTTATTACTGGACAATCAAAGAACTTATAAAGCTTATAAAAACAGATTAAAAATATCACATTTTGAAAACAAATATATAGATCAAGATTTAGAAAATTAGTTTAAGTCATCCTCGTAATGCAATTCGAAACTCCAGCTGAAGCTCTCATGATCTAGCGGTTGCTTTTGAATTATGTTGTAATACGATTTAATATAATGCCAATAAAACAATAAATTTGATTAATTTTTGAAAATTTTTATTTTTTTTTACAATATTATTTCTATTTCAGCTGCATCTGAAATACATAAAATCAACTATTTTTGCATGCGAAAATAGACATGGTGCTGTAAAAAAATGTTTGCATTGTAGAATTTTCAAAATTGCTACTATTGTCAAAATGTCTACCATTTTTTTTCTAACATGATTGAACTTGTTCTCAGAACTGGGGTCCCCTAAAGCCCTAAAATAAAAGTGCGGCAGACTGTCACCGCGGAGTTCCAATCGAACTGTCAAAAGTCGTTCCAATCGAACATAACCATTTTTACCATTTCAAATTCGTGGGAAGTGTTGTAATCTGTGTGACTGTGACTTTCAATTTTTTAATTGAACTCAATCAAGAATGCAGAGAAAATTCATTCGAGCAAAACGGAAAGAAGCAATTCATTTTTATTCTAACAATTGACACAACGGAGAACAAATTAAATAATATTCACAAAACGAAAATCAACTTCATGCGACACAGCTGCACATCAACAAGAAGTCATGCGAATGTTTACGTTATTGGCAGTGTTGAAAAATTACAGAAGCTTTTTCAGTGCTGCCAAATCGGTAAGAAATTCAGTCTGCCGCACTTTTACTCTAGGGCTTTGGGGTCCCCAGGTTAGTCTACTTGGCCCAATTTCTTACTGTCATTTACTATTCTGATCTCTCTGATGTCCTAGAAGCATAAAGCAAGGGGGTAAATAGAAGGTGATACGATCTCTCAAATTTCAGAATCAGCCATTTTTTCCTATTTATAAAGCGGCCCACCACACTTCCCCACACCAAAAGGCTCCGTTGAGCCCCCTGGTAATGGACGCTTTCTGCATGCCTGACAGCAAAAAAGAATTATCAACAACAACTTAACGCGAGCAAAATTAACTCATGCTGAGATTTTAAAAAAATATTTACATTATGCGGGGAAAATGTACGATACAATAAACTAAATTTTGACATGAATCTCAGTGGAAAAAGATTTCCTTTTAAGAGATCCATTTTATTTAACAAAAACAACAAAAATTAAACAAGAATTATTAAACTAACGCTTTATAGAAAAATATTTAAAAAAAGGTTTTACTACTAAATCAAAATTAACAGATTAAAAATAAAATTATTGATTAAAACGCAAAAAAAAACTGACCTGAGGATTTGGTTAAAGACTAAAGTAATTCTCTGAGGTGACAAATGAGTTGCAACTTGAAAGAGCTACGGTTGTTAGTGCTTTTAAAGACTTCTGGAAGACTGTTGTAGGACAATGGTCCAATGTAAGAGATTCTGCGTTGACCGAAAGATGTTGAGCGAGTACCTGAGCTAAATAATAAATTACGGTTATTATCTGTGGAGTTCAAATTATCGAACACGTACATTAATGTTTGCAAGCTGCACAATTTAGATAAAGGCAAAACATTATGAGTTGTAATCGAATAAAGTAAAGAAGTTGGATAGAGGAAAGATAGTTTGAAGATAGTTTTCATACAACGATTCTGCAACGTCTGCAGCCGGATGATGCCCTCCCACACACTGCGATAAGGTAGTTAAACTGGGAATGAATGAATGCAAAGTAAAATTTCATAAGGACATGACGCGGTACAAAATTCCTATGTCTCCAAAGAAAGCCACTCAAGGACGATGTTTTTTTTGATTATGTTGTTTATATGAAGACTCCAGGAAAGTGTTTCATCCAGTGTCAACCCCAAGTATTTAAAGTTGTAAACTTATTTAATTGTAGAATTTGCGAAAAAAAGGTGATTACTGCTGAGTAGTGATAACTCCTCTGGACGAGCGAAAGATCAATCAGTTTTCGATAAGTTTAAAAAAGGAAGGTTACTATTGAAATATTTGTGAAGAATCTCTAAGTCTTTTTGCAGTAAATCAGCCCGTTGGTTACAATCGTGAATAATAATGGACCAATATTACTGCCTTGTGGAACACCCACATCAAGGGGTTCCAAGTAGCTTTCTGTTTGGTCGAGCATCACCCCACTTCACCGTGCGCTCCACGCTTACTTACCGTACAAGTCAGAGAACCTAGTATTTAATAACCTTGGCAAAAAGTAGAAAATCATTGTTGACACTCTACTTTATTCCAGAGGTCTAAATTTACGGGTCGAACCGATAGATAGTAACAAAATTTAGGTTCTTTTTAAACTTTTTAAGCAACACTTTTTTTTCAAATCACATTGAAAATATTTCCTAAATGTTATTTTGTATACCAAATTCATCATTCTCTCAAAGGAAATCAAACTAAGGTTTTAAACTTAAAAAAGAAAAACCGGAGCTGTAATTAATTTCAAAGATTTGTTCATTCTTAAAATATTATGGATATTTTACTGATTAAAAAAAGTTTGCTTAATATACAGGACCATCAGTCTTTGAAATCATGTAAAAACAAATACAGGATTTAACTTTGTAAATATCTAAATCTGTAAATAGATAATGTAAAAATAAAATTGGATGGCTGCATTGCTAGTAATGAGTTTCCTTCGTAAAGAATAATGATTAAGAAATTTTCGCTTGGTTTTGAACTCAAGCAAAGAATACCTAATATGAAAAATAATTAAAATATATTTACATTGAATTAAAAAAAAACATTAAGATGGATTTAAACAAAAGTGATCGTGAGTGTTATCTTCAACAATTATTATTTCTTAGAAAACTAGAAGCATAAAACCAAATGTTTCAAAGCTTAGCTTAGCTTGTTTGACTACTCATATCCACCTTTAATCATTGAACTCGAAATGCTTTATTTACACGTTTTTGTTTTTAAATCGATTTTAGAGGAATGAAGTATTATTTACATTTGATTTCAAACTATAGGTACATTTCGAATTCCATGATCGCTGGCGTGGCTAAGCAGAACAAGTTCCACGTCGCCAATGGTTGCTACTCCGTGATTAATCGAGGCCATCAATTTTGCACAAAGTCCAAAAGAATGGTGCTTGGGATTAGCAGCCATTCTGATTGTACAAAACTGATACTCTACCTTTTTTATATAATTTATCTGATTAATAACGGCGCCGGCCACGTCCTAGGGGGGGACGGGAAAAGGGAAGAATTGTTAGGTAGATACTCTTTAAGTTCAACTAACAACCTCTCACTCCTGCATACTCCAAAAACATTTTTTTTGAAATAGTCAGAACCAGAGATAAGCTAGTATCATCAACTATGGAAACCGTCTATACGTCTGCGAATCCATATTCAAGTATCCAAGGAGTTGTGTTAGTTGGGGAAAGGTAGAGATCAGGATCCATTTTGGTAAATGGTGCGATCATGATTTTCCTACACCTCCTATGCTCCTAGACATTTCCTAAGGAAACTCCTATTTCTATGAGGCATTTGATAGACGTCCAATAAAATGGATCGAATAAAATATTGAAGGCAAATCAAAACCATTCAAATTTCTTCTTTGATAAACTAGCTCTTTTCCCTAAACGTTATCCCTGTTGAAGCAAAGAGTTATCAAAAAGGCTTTACTGTTTAAAGACGGAAAGCAACTTAAAATGAAAATGGATTATATTTTAATATTTAGACACAAATTTTCGCAAATTGTTTTTGAAAACTCTTTGATTCCTTGCTCTCCTTTGCCTCACATTTTAGAAGTCTCATGACCTTTGATGCTCAAAGAGTACAAATCAATGTTTTAAATAATCAAAACTTTTAAATACATTTTCGCACATAAAGCAGGTTACACAAATAAAAACATAACCCACTGAACGGATTAAAATGGGTAAAACAAACATCCTACACAAATAAGTCGCATGGAAGTCGGACACTCAAACACGTCCTCGCTCGACAAGTGCCGGGCGAACCAGAACTCCTTAATTTTTTTTTTTTTTAAATAACTGCAATTATGAAAATAAAACTCAAAATATTGAAATAAAATAGAGAACATTAACGGCGTGTTCGTAAATTGATTTTTTCTATCGAAGTGATTTTTTTTATCGACGTTTGGAAAGTGATTTGACATCTACCAAACAAATCGATCGACTGATGCATCACCTAAAAAAAACAATTTACGAACGCGCCGTAAGATTGTTAACTAAGTATGTTTCCAGATGCGTAAATGAAATGCCGCAAACACACATCAAGCTGGTTCGCCGTCTTTCAACAAAAACTCTAATGAAACCTACTATATTCAGGTGTTTGTTTCATTTTCCCTGCACACAAAGTGTACAGTTAAAGTTAATGAAATGAGAGAGTGAAATTGATAAATGCCATCATTGCTGTAAAATCCCTGGGAAAAAATGCCATCATGGAATATCCTCACCGGGTTTTTCCGTATTCGCCAGAGATGTTGCCTTTTCTCCACCAGGCGCATGCAAAAAGTTACTCCTGATCTAGGTGCGAAGCGCGAGGTATACTTCTGCCACAATCACACACGGAAAATAATAAAAAGGTCAAATTTACCGAGATAGCCAAGGTAAACGATCGTGAAAGCCAAAAAGGTAGCTTCTACCTCTTCGAGGTGAAACTCACCTCACAGCGATGTAAAATTTACCTGAATCGAGGTTGGAAAAAAGGTACAATTCACCGAAGAAAAAGGTGAATCCAAAAAAGGTAAATCTTACCTCGTAGCGAGGTGAAGTTCACCTGAATTGAGCTGAATAAAAAAGTATAATTCACCTAGAAAAAAAGGTAAAACCAAATAAGGTAAAACTTACCTCGTCGCGAGGTGAAGTTGACCTGGATTGAGCTAAACAAAACGGTACAATTCTTCTCGAAAAAAAGTGACTGCTTTGTGCATAATATGTGAAAATCGGAATAGAATGGTAAGTGTTTTCTTAGATATCATTTTGTTGTGCTGGTTCTCGTCATAATACATTGCTTTTGTTTCAGATCGACCCATAGAGCTTTGAGGTGTATTCCACGTCATCCTCCAGCCGGAAAAGCCGAACCTGACCGGATTAGCCGAACATAGGAGGTCATGAATGTCCGCAACGCAGGAGTATTCAGCGGCCATGGCGGCTTGGAAGAACGCGAAGCCGAATTACCAGTCCCTATTTATCTTCAATAAATATAATTTTTGATAGAATTTTGTATTTTTTTAATTCTTATTGAAGAAACCAATCAAACTAACCAGCATTTACCTTTTAAATCAGTAAATGGGAAAACGGTATTATTTACTATTTTGCTAGGTAAATGCGAAAAAGGTAAAATATACCTTTTTGCTAGGTGAATTGAAAAAAGGTAAAATTTACCTCGAAAGAGGGGTGGAAAAAATTCACCTCGCAAAAAGGTAAATTTTACCTTTTTTTTATTTTCCGTGCATACATCACTTCAACAAAACATGAAAAATCCCCGATCAGCCAAACTAAAGAAAACGCATTACGAAAGGACCAAAAACGAGACCAACAGGAAACGCAACCCAAAAAACCAAATGTTTCAAAGCATCGAAAAATTTAATTAAATGTAGTTTTTTAACATCCACGAAAATTCAGATATCATCTTTCAACCATAAACCGTCTATCGCACCAAAAATAAACCCATCATAGGGTTCAAAAATGCATTCCAAGCAACAGTCAGACTTCACATAAAAAAAAGTTGCCCTGTCCAAAAGCACCGTTTGTTTCGCATGGGGTTTCCTTCAGAACACCAAAACAACATATGATCAACAAACATTACGATAGTCCACCGTTTGAACCTTTCTTCGTGCAGACTCAGTTTCCGTTATCCACTAGCATCATGCAGATCAACTGTGCACAAAGAACATTCCCCGTAACAGTGGTGCTGATGATGTTCCTGGTAAGTCAAAAGCATTTGGAACTATAAAGTTTTTAAGATAGATTTTACAGAAGTTTGAGCAAATGTTAGGAGTTTTTCCTCGCTGATTTATTTTAAAAAAATACATACTCTCATTAGGAAAGAAATTGAGTATGAATTTTTTATGTTGAATTTGTTATTCAGTTTTTGAGATATCCATTACTTTTACACAATCGAACTAGAAAAAAACACATAATTAGGTGTTCTTCGAGTCGTATAGAAATAACTTTTAATATTGTTAGACTTATTTTTTGGAGACCTACGAATCAATCGACTCATGTTTAAATCAAGACTTTTAAATAAAATGTTTAGAGTATGTGTTTATTTTATGTAGCATTATGATTACCGGAATTATTTTTTCTAGCTTTTACCGACATGCACGTCCTCCAGAACAGTCGGCGCCAAAGCAGACGCTATCGGAGTTATAAAAAGTGCTTTCCGTGATGATAATGATGGTATCTATTTCCCTCAAAAATACGACACAATCCGCGGGACTAAGTCAGCAGAAAATGACGAAGGTAGGTTTTTGCCCATAGACAGAATTTAATATTTTTTTTCTATACGTTCGTATTCAAATGTTGTGCTTTGCTTGCAGATAACGAGGTTATATCCGTGCGGTTGTTAAATAGATACCATCATGCAACGCCCTTTGCGTTCGTAACGGAAAACCAAGACCATGTTTCTTATGAGAATGTGAATGAGTCACCTGAAAATGTTACCTGGAAGACGACCGAGCGTGTCGAAAGTTTAAACGTCTCGAGTGCTTCTACAACTGCGACTAGGGAAGTGACTACAATCACCAATACTCCTATGGATGCTGACATATACGATGGAGACGTATCTTTAGAACATGGATGGGTGCATTCTAAGCTAGAAATTCCTGAATCATCTGAAGAACATTATACGCAGCACACAACGATGACTCCAACGAGAGTTCAAAGTACAAGTAAAATGACAACTCAACCGTCAACAAAGCAATCAACTCATCCCACTACTGTATCAGCAATTGTGCTGTCGAGTCGAAAGCGACTCGCAAGGGATCATAATCAGCCAATCAGTTTGAAAGACGTTGACTCAAGTATGCCTAACTATTCAGATATTCATGGCAAAGAAATAGACAGAAAACTTATGGTTTCCGAGAATAAAAAGCCCAGGAAATCGAAAGCAAAATTAGATTGCCCATGTGCCAACCAGCGTACGACTACGACAACAACCTCAACAACAGAACAACCGCTCAGCTACGATGAATACGAATATGATGAGCTGGAAGATGACTACGAGATCGATCCACCCAGGCTTTATGATTCAAATTACGCCACTACCACCTCTTTACCGACCACAACAACCCATCCCCAAAGGTTTCTTCCACGATCGAAGCGGCTCCTGGTTGATTCACACCAAAACGACGATTCCGAGTACGGCTCCTTCGAAGATCAGCAGGACACGCTAAGCGTAGAGCGGGCCGAACGAATGCAGGGCGCTCTCGAGCGGATCATGGGATTCGTCACGATCATGTCCCACGTCGACAGTTTCATCCAGAAAAAGACGAAGCAATCGATAAGGCGACTAGCTAAACTTTACCAAAACGGCGAAGAGAGATAGAGGACCACCGGATTACAGGTAAACGCTCGAAAATGGTATTTTATAAATAAACAAACATGTGATAGTAGCCGTAGTTGTGTATATGTTTCTTGATTAGCATGTGAAAGCTCGGGAGCGATAGAGGGAACATGAGCTTCTTATCACTCCAAATACATAACATACAGTGAATTACGAAACCTGACCGTTAGACAGATCAATTTTCTACGAATCTTAGCAAAAATATTTACATAACACTTTTTAAGAAATTCATAGGAAAATTCCAATGATTGAAAATTTTGTATAAAAAAACTAAGTCTAGAAGTCAATTATACAAAGAAAAGTTCAGGTTCGTTTTCTAAGAATTATGTCACTTTTACCTAAATGATTTTTATTCGAAGTTTCAAATTCCTCGAAATACCTACTCCATTTTTTCTGGAAGTTTCCAGACTTTTACTTGTGGATTTATTATTCTTTAAATATTATGATTTTTTTAAGAACGCTGGTAAGCAGCTTAACTCTCGATTTTGAAAGGATCAATCCTCTTAGGCTTCCCTGGATTGTTTCAGTAACAACAATGACAAGTTCATCGAAAAAATTTGGTCTTACGGTTCTAAGGTGGTCAACTCACTGGGATATTGGTATTTATATGACGTCCAACAGTGCTTATAAAATACTCCCACGATGCGCAAACTAGTTTTTGCGAAGCCGGTTCCAAAATACTAAAGAATTAGAGTAAATTTCTCGATCATAATTTATAACAGGTAGTAAAATTCAAATTTCCATTATGCAAAACTGTTTTGATCTTAAATTTTACGATGTAGTAATATATGCAACACCGACACCCATCACAATGCTTTCGAGTTTGTTCTTACACTTTTTGGTGGTAACATTTTGATTTTTTTTTTTTTTTGAAAATGTTACCTAATCAGTAACTAAAATCTAAAATGCAGAATAGCAGCACTAATAACACAGAGAACTAATAAGAACAACTGAAATTCTGAGTAGCCCAAGTAACCATAAGCACTAAAGCATTACATTTTGTAAGCTTTACACCAGCATTCAAGTGCTAAATTACACTATATCAGCACAACAAGTGCAATTTAGCTTTACAACAGCCCTTTGGCTAGTGAAGTAGACAATGTGCAATTCGAGACCCCATACACCCAACCCTCGGGTAGTGGTCATATCACCTCTTGTCTGCAACTCCGATTCTCTACCTCCCCGTGGTACTAGCTGGGGTGCGAGCAACCTTAGCGGAGATCAGGTACCCAACCCCGGTGGATGCTTTGGTCGCATGCAGAATGAGTTAGGGGGCTTCGTACGCGTCTGTTCTCCATGTTAGGGGCGGCGTGCGGAGTGCAACAACGTCCTGGTGGTGTTCGGGACCCAAAACAGCAACATCACGACGGTCCTCCTGCGAGATAGTGGGGTTAGCTGCGGGCCTTGCGAGCCTGTGACTACTAAAAAAACATAAGCAACGAATAACGAACAACAAATTTCGAATGGAAATCGGCAAAGACCCACGCGACGAAAAGGGACTAGCGATTGGAAACTTGGAACATGGAACTGCCGATCTTTAAATTTTGTGGGCAGTACCCACGTGCTCTCCAACGAATTGAAGAGCCGCAAATTCGACATCGTAGCGCTGCAGGAGGTATGCTGGAAGGGCTCCACGGTACGAACGTATCCTGATGGTCGTGCCATCTACCAGAGCTGCGGCCACACACACGAGCTTGGAACAGCTTTTATAGTGATGGGAAAGATGCAAAAGCGCGTGATCGGGTGGTGGCCGATCAACTCACGAATGTGCCGGTTGAGAATCAAGGGTCGGTTCTTCAACATCAGCATCATCAACGTGCACAGCACTCACCTCGGAAGTACCGGTGACGACAAAGACGAATTCTACGCGCAGCTGGAGCGTGAATACGACCGTTGCCCAAAACATGATATCAAGATCGTCATCGGGGATTTCAATGCTCAGGTCGGCCAGGAGGAGGAATTTAAACCGACAATTGGAAGGTTCAGCGCGCACCAGCTGACCAACGAAAACGGCCTCAGACTTATTGATTTCGCCGCCTCCAAACGAATGGCCGTACGTAGTACCTTTTTTCAGCACCGCCTCCCACACAAGTACACCTTGAGATCACCGTACCAAACGCAATCACAGATCGACCACGTTTTGATCGACAGCCGGCACTTTTCGGACATCATCGACGTCAGATTCTGTCGGGGCGCCAACATCGAGTCGGACCATTATCTGGTGATGGTGAAGATGCGCCCAAAACTCTCCGTAGTGAACAACAAGCGAAACCGGCGCCCGCCTCGGTTAAACATCGCGCGACTGAAGCAACCTGAGGTCGCGGCAGACTACGCGCAATCGGTCGAAGCAGCGCTGCCGGCAGAGGGCGAGCTTGACGAAGCCCCTCTCGAGGACTGTTGGGATACCATCAAAACAGCCATCAACAGTGCAGCGGAGAACGTCATCGGTTATGTGGAGCGATCTCGACGGAACGACTGGTTCGACGAGGAGTGTAGGAGGGTGATGGACGAAGAAAATGCCGCGCGGGCGGCAGTAGTGCAAAGAGGCACCCGTCGAAATGTGGAAAATCACCGACAGCGGAAGAGGCAGCGAGTCCGACTTTTCCAGGAGAAAAAGCGCCGCCTGGAGGAGGAGGAGCTCCAGGAGCTGGAGCAGCTGCATCGTTCCCAAGAAACACGAAAGTTCTATCAGAAACTCAACGCATCCCGCAAAGGCTTCGTGCCGCAAGCCGAAATGTGCCGAGATAAGGACGGGGTTATCCTGACGGACAATCGTGAGGTGATCAAAAGGTGGAAGCCGCACTTCGATGAACACCTGAACGGCGCACATGCAGGAGATCAAGACGGTGGGGGAAGGTACATCGCCGGCGTAGCCAACGACGAAGAGGAGCCACTCTCAACGATGAGTGAAGTTAAGGAAGCCATTCGCCAGCTGAATAGAAACAAGTCGGCTGGGAAGGATGGCATCGCAGCTGAACTCATCAAAATGGGCCCGGACAGGTTGGCCGATTGCCTACATCGGTTGATAATCCGGATCTGGGACGCAGAACAGCTACCGGAGGAGTGGAAGGAGGGGGTAATATGCCCCATCTACAAGAAGGGCGACAAATTGAACTGTGAGAACTACCGAGCGATCACTGTCCTCAATGCTGCCTACAAAGTGTTGTCCCGAATCCTACTCCGCCGCCTAACGCCACAAGCAAACAGATTCGTGGGAAGTCATCAGGCCGGCTTCATGGAGGGACGGTCTACGACGGACCAGATATTCACATTGCGGCAAATCCTCCAAAAATGCCGTGAACACCAAGTCTTTACGCCTCATCTATTCATCGACTTCAAAGCCGCATACGACACGATCGACCGTAACGAGCTATGGAAAATCATGGACGAGAACGGCTTTTCCGGGAAGCTGATCAGCTGATCAAGGCGACGATGGATGGAACGCAGTGCTGTGTGCGGATTTCGGGTGAATTGTCGAGTTCATTCGAATCGCGCAGGGGGCTTCGACAAGGTGATGGTCTATCCTGCATGATGTTCAACGTGGCGCTAGAAGGTGTTATTCGACGAGCGGTGGGCGAAATGCGGGGCACGATTTTCAACAGATCCAGTCAACTTATCTGCTTTGCCGATGACATTGATATAGTTGGCAGATCATCTGCGGCGGTGGAGGAGATCTACCGCAAACTGAAACGCGAAGCAGGAAGGATTGGGTTGATGATTAATACGTCCAAGACGAAGTACATGCTGGCCTGCGGATCCGAGACCGACCGAACCCGCTTGTCCAGTAATAACAAGGTCACGATCGACGGCGCGCCGCGGCGACGAGCTGACGTACACAGAACAAAAATCTGAATCCTTAACAGCACTGAATTTGAATTGCACAAATATTACATGACACAGAACACTATTTTCTTATGTAAAATTCCGGCATTTGTGATGCTTCTTTTTATTTACATCATATGTGATGTAATTTTACAAATGTTTATCACTGAAATTGGAAAATATGAATATTACATGACACAGAACGCGATTTTCACTGTAAACTTAAAAATGCGAAATCGAAAAGAGCACTGAAATTGAGGATGACATGTAAACCTGAAACATTGAATCCGAAAAAACACGGAAATAGAGTTGCTTGAATATTACATGGCATGTAACGTAAAAAGTGCAAGTAAATCAAAGCAAACATAATTTGATTAAAAAGAAAAAATATTGATTCAGAAATTCAACAATTTTCGACATTAAAAAGGTTTGTGTTAAATTCATTTTTATTCGAAGCCTTGGATATACTGACGCAGTTGCTGATCCATCCGTGAGCTTCAGTTCATTCGGTTCATCCCCATAATGAATATCAATGTTGTTGTTTTGGCTAAGTGCGGACCTGTTTTCAATTTTTTGCCGAACCGGAAAGTTTTCGTTTAGGTTTATATTGTACCACGAAACCCCATTCTCTGCTTGGACCTTTAATCGTACCTTCCGGCGATGTCCACAGAAGTACTGGTAGCTGCAACGAATGGAAATGGTCCCAGGTTATCGAAAGTCGGATTCGATATCCCGCGTTATCGGTCTTCTTCAATAGAAAACATGGGGTAAGTAGATTAAATTGGCCCATCTTTGTGTGCACAACAAATGTTTCAGTGACCGTAATGATAATCACTGCTCAATTTTTTTATATTGATTTCAGGGACCGCCATTCGTTCTACCAAAAGTACCTAAACCCAACGGCAGCGGACGGAAGAAGAAATGATTATTCTCAAGGAAACAGTTGGCCACTGTTTCACGTTTAACAGTTGATGGGACTGAAAATGAAAGAGCGAGAATTTCCTGCATACCGAAGAAGTTTCCTGGTAAGAATAAAATTTCTGCAAAAATCGTTAGAGTAAATTAAATTTATGTTTGCGTTTGAAAGAATTGAAGTGCTTTAAATCTTATCTTGCAACTAAACGAATTTATCTTTTAATTTTCATTTACAGGATTCGGCTACTCGGCTCAAGTTGATTTCAACCTCCACAAAGCGGAGGCAGAAGATTCTCAAACATAATGGAGTTTATCGTCTACATCCAAAGAATCAAGCGTGAGAAGGCTACAACGGACCGAAAATCTGTGAATGTTCCAACGGATCGTAAAGCCATCTTGAATCGCTGTGTGGTTGATCAGCTGAGGAAAAAATTAACCGTTTTTTTAACGATAAATTAGTGATAATATGATAAATATGTTTATAAAATATTTTTAATAAAAAACGGAAAACAAAAAAAACTAACAATTCTTATTGGGAACGCAAAAGCCCTACAATATTAAAGGGGAAAATTACATCACATATGATGTAACCGGAAAGAAACGTCATAAATGACGGAATTTTCCATGCGTGTTTAATTTTACAAGTTTATTCTAATTTTACATCATTGCGAGTTCAATGATCTGTAATATTGAACTCGCATTGAAAATTCCGTCATATATGATGCTTCTTTTTATTTACATCATATATGATGTAATTTTACAGATTTTTTTGGTAGTGTGTAGCTAGTCGAAGACTTTGTCTATCTCGGCTCACTGGTGACCGCAGACAATGACACCAGCCGTGAGATCCGGAGGCGAATTATCAGCGGAAGTCGTGCCTACTATGGACTTCACAAGCAACTGCGGTCGAGAAGACTTACACAGCAAAAAAAATTGTAACGATGTATGATGTAATTTTTGAAGATGTAGGACAACTGATGTAATATTTGGGATTTTCGTTATAATAATACATCTTTTTACTGTACCCAATTTGAACGCGTCTTTCAGTGTAATATCACAACCAGCATTATAATATCACATCAAGTAGTCAATGTTCTTCTAAATTGACATTTGAATTGTTTTACGTGTTGAAAAGTTGGAGTTGAAATGCGAGGCTCAGAAGGATTTGTTTTTCTGGTAAGTGTGATCAATCTTTTCGGAAAAATTGAGCAAAACCGTTGGAAAAGGTTTTATTTGTTATTATTCATTCTAGGTCGATTTTGCCGAAGGACACCGTAGAGCATTTAAGTGTATAAACATCCGGATGTGAAGATGTGGTTTCTTTTTACTTTTCAAGCACCTTGTGCCCCTTGTGTGACGGACAGAAAACATACACGAGCTCAAGGATAAGAGCCTCGAACTGGCCCAATTGTCAAGAATACGGAACTGTGACGATACCGTTTCGGATTGATGAAATGAAGCTTATACAGCTATAGTTTCATCAAAAATTCTGCAGATGAAAATCCGGGTTCCGGTAGTTGAAGATTTCATGTATCAACAGACTCCATAGAATTCAAATACATTCAACGCAACGGGGGTTGCTGAATTCTTGAGGCACGAGAGCCTTCCTCCTTAAAGTGTTAGTGAGACTGCTCAAGACAGTAACTACTTCGTATCCGGTCCGGGCTGTCCACGAAGAAAAACCATTTTTATGTTTGGGTACTATCAACGCAAGAAAGCAGATGTACACAGTTAGAAAAATCCACGTAGATTTACATGAAACAACATGGGTAGAAGGGAATCGGCTATTTACGTGCGAAGAAACGGCATATTTCATGTAAATTTTCATGAGCATTCAATGCTGTTATTTACTGTAGGTTTACATTATTTTGATATTTTTTTGTCAAGGAATATTTTACTTATTTAAAAAAAAATAGAATTTGTACAGAGGAAGCGATTTATTTGAGGTTTAAACTCATTATTTGAAGATGAACAATTGAACCGAACACTTTGAAGTAGGTATCAAATAATTATAATTATCGATACATTTTTCTTTTCACTCGATTCTCCCGACGACGGAAGCAAAGTCTGGGGCGATGATTTCACATTCAGCTCCATCGCAGCATACACCATCGATTTCCTGCCAAGGAAAGTTGTTAGTTTGAAAATATGGTATTGTTTAATGATATTTCTTACCTCTGTTTGTCTCAAATTAGCGCACACGACCAGATTGAACAAGAAGTTCGCCTGCGTTGGGAATCCAATAGGAACGAAAACAAAACAGAATTGGTAAACTGACGTTGACGCTGGATTTCGCATGCGGTGACATGTAAAGTTCCATTACAAGACTAAGCTGCTATACTCTTTTTCATATTATTTGTGGCGATGATATGAAAACGTGCAATGTAAGATTACATTTTTCTTTCTGTGTAGATTCTATTTCTAATTTCAAATAAATGAGAAATTAACAGTTTGAATATAATTGCTCCTCTTTATTCTCGATATCCTAATGTTTATACCTTTACTTTGGTACAAATTAAAACCTAAAATCTGGGCCTTAAAATTCACTTCCAAAGACAAAAACCGGAACAAAAACCGAAAGTAAAAGAGATTTATGTGATTTTCGAAACATCCAAAACCATTTAGAACATTTATACGAGCTCAACATTATCGTCGTGTTCGAATTTGTTCACTGCGATTTTTTACATCAAAAGAATGTAATATTAGAGACCTTTTGCAACTCAAGTTATGTGCACGTTTTCGATGTAATACCGCAACACTTTTTTTGCTGTGTAGCCCTCGCACGAAGTGTAACCTGTATATGACGCTCATTAGACCGGTTGTTCTCTACGGGCACGAGACATGGATATTGCTCGAGGAGGACCTGCGTACACTCGGAGTATTCGAGCGACGAGTGTTAAGAACCATCTTTGGCGGCGTACAGGAGAACGGAGTGTGGAGGCGAAGGATGAACCACGAGCTCGCGCGCCTCTACGGCGAACCCAGTATCCAGAAGGTGGTGAAGGCTGGCCGGATACGCTGGGCGGGACATGTTGCGAGAATGCCGGACGACTGTCCTGCAAAACAGGTGTTCGCTACGAATCCGGTAGGAACAAGACGAGCGGGGGCGCAACGAGCGAGGTGGTTAGACCAAGTGGAGCGTGATCTGGCGAACGTGGGGTGCCCGAGAAATTGGAGAACGGTTGCTATGAACCGAGTGAATTTTAGGAATTATGTTCGTCAAGTTATGTCGTGAGACGGAATACTATGTAAATAAAATAAAATAAACAGCCCTTCGAGTGCTATGCTGCATCATATTAGATTTATACCACTCTTTTAAAATGCAACTAGCATTTTATCTGCTTTGCACAATGCTTTTGAAATGCAACATAGCTCTAAATCAGAATGAAAAATGCTATATTTTCTAAGCATTTAATGGACATCACGCAAGCTTGCTTTAATGCTTTTTTGCACAATGTAAGCACTACAGCGGCATGAGGCCAAACCACATTAGCATTGATTGATGCTGAATTTATGCAAATTTAGGGCACCGGTTGGTAGAAATTAGATTCAAATAGGGCTTTTTTTCAAAGATTTAACGCGGACCTGATAGGTTCACAAGCAGAGTCAATGTCAAATGTCAGAGCCATAGATGTCATAGGATGTCATGAGTTCGATTCCAGGGGTGAAATTATGAATCCTATTCGATTCGAGATACTCGTTTCGAGTTTTAACTCGAATCGAATTAGAATCGGTATTACGTATCTCGTTCGAGTTCTAAATTCTAACGTACTAGATTTCGAGTAATCCGGGTAGTAGATCATCTCGAAACGAAGTGTCAAGTTTTGGAGTTTGTCAACAAAAACTGAAGTTTAATTTGCTGAATTTATTTTCAACGCCGAACTTTTTTTTCCGAATAATATTACTTTACGAAGATAGTGCTTAAAAAAGAAACTCGACATGTTTTTCTACGGAAGCGACAGTGACGATGATTGTATGCTTGCACCACAGAGACGTCAGCTGCGGGATAAAAGTGATCCTCTTTCTCTGAATGAAAATCAGTGAGTTTTGTTTAGCTGCTTGTATATTGGATAGAAGTAATAATTTCCATGCTTTTCAAGGTTTCGTCAGTATTTTAGAGTGAGTCGAGAAGCTTTCAAGAATATTCTTGAAACAACCGAGTTCCCGCAAACTTCCAAATCCTCAGCTATTCCTTCTACGTTGAAATTGGCAGCCACTTTAAATCTACTAGCTAGTGAATCCTATCAAACCAACGTGGGAGCAAGCTTTTTGCTTGGAATGGCGCAGCCAACCGTTTCTACGATATTTAGCGAATTAATATCTCTATCAGAAGAAACCCTCTGTGAAAAGGGGATCGGATTAAATACGCAATCCTTCAATGAAACAAAAAAGCATTACTTTGATAAATTCAAGGTACCCGGTGTCGTAGGGTGCATCGATAGTACCCATATACCCATATTGAGACCTACAAAGGACGAACACATGTATTTTAATCGAAAAGGATTTCACAGTATCAACGCCATGATAGTAAGTAACTATAAAACTTTTTAGTTTTTGAAAAATTTTTGCCCATGAATAATATTTTTCAACACACAGATACCGACCATAACTATCGCATACTGGCCATAAATCCCCGTTTTGGTGGAGCTGCTCACGACTCATTTGTGTGGGACATGAGTGCAGAACGAGAGTTTTTCGAAGAAAACTTCCGGAATGGAGAATCTAGATTATTAGGTAAGCTTACATCTCTGTTAACGTGAAAATTTTATTGAAGTCATTTGAATTTCAGGTGATAGTGGATATTGCTTAGCACCTTGGCTGTTAACACCATACCGAAATGCTTATTATGGTTCAGGGGAAGAAAAGTTCAACAGTATACATTCCACTGCCAGATGCTCGGTAGAAAGAGGAATTGGTGTATTAAAATCTCGCTGGAGGTGTCTATCGTCCGATCGTAAGCTTCGATACAGTCCGAAGAAGATCACAGCAATTATAAATGTGTGTTGTGCGTTACAAAACATGTGTATAGCTTATAATGTAGCATTTGATTTAGATTATATGTTATTACCCGCGGACCAATTATCAGTAACAGCTGAAATGCGAAATGACAGTGTATTAGACAGAAGGGCCCAAAGAATTCGTGACGCAATCAGAGACTCTTTGCTTGACTAAAATGAAGAATGCTAGTTTTGTTGACTGCAGGGACAATATTTTACGCAGAAATAAATATGTATATTTATTAATAAGAACAACAATTAATGTATTAATACCTTTCAGTTCGAATACTTAGATTGGATTGGATGGAATCAAATTTTTTCAACTCCAATTCAAGCATTTGTTTTTTGATTTCCAAGCTTTCTTGCTTGATTTGTAACAGAGCTTTTTGTGTTTGGTTCGATTCTTCCTTCGCTTCAACGTATCTTCGAAAAAGTTCTAGTTTATCCAGCTTTCCGTTAATCCGCTTACTTGTCCTAGTTCCAGTTCCAGTATCCATGCCACGTACACGTCCAGTCTCCTCCGAAGCTGAAGGAAAGCCGCCCAACTCTTCTGCCATATATTCATTAACAAAAACTTCATTTTCATCATTCGATCGAGCTTCCATGGAGGGTTCCGATATTTCATCTAACGACGGAAGACGCCTCTTCCGGCAACCGAACGATTTTGCCGACGCAACACCCGCAACAGCGGAACTTAAACCGGCAGATCTCACCACACTTTCTTCATATAAGTTCAACTGTTTGGTTTTATTTGGACCGCCTCCCGTTTTGTTTGCGCTGGTTATGTTGTGGCGAAGTTTGTTCTTGACTTTGTACTTATAATCCGCCCACACCTAAGTAAAGTAAAAAAAAAAATGTAAACTATTTGTACAGTTGAAAACCAAACACACAATAATCTATTTTGTTTATAATATTTTTATAACTTTTAACGGTAATCTTGAAAAAACGCACCATAAATCATAATACTTTCAAAATTTAGAAAATCATATAACAAATAGAGTAAAACAAAAAGTAAAGATTTCAGATCCCGGGTTTCACATCAGCAGGCACTGTTATGAATTAACTTACTTTTTTTCCACTCTGTAACTCCCCGCGCAGGAGGACCTCGCTCGTTAAGTCCATTTTTCAACTCTTCCCATAATCTGTGGGAAGTCCTTTTAGCGTCATTGGTTTTAACAGTCCTTTTGCGAGATTTGGATTCTCCTCCATGAAATCCGTCATAAATTCAATTTGATTGTGATTGACACTCATAGTATGTCGTGGCGATTCCATAGTCCTAAAGCAAAAATAAATGGATGAGATAGGGTAAAAATACACTAAACAACAACATATTTACTTACGTATTAGATGAAAACCACAAGCAATACGTTTAAAATTGGAATTTTCTGCAAACTAACTTGTTTTCACGAAATTATCCAAACGGTCGAAAACTATATAGCTGTCGAGACTTTTGTTTTCGTTTCGAGCAAAAAAATGCTCGAACACAATGATTCATAATGCCAAAATTGACGTTTTAGTACTCGAAGATCTAGTACTCTCGAAAATGTTCCATTCGAATCGAGCTCGTTCAAGATCGGTAATGCCAAAGTAGGTCGAATCGAACGAAACTCGATTGTTTCGAGTTCCATAATCCCGCCCCAGGTCATTTTCGTCCGAAAAAAAAACATGTAGAAAATGCAACCCGAGAAATCCCTTCAATATGCATAAGCGAATATCAACATAAGCAAAATTTCATTATCATGGCAGAAAAATGGAGCCAAACAAAAATCGATTTTTTTCAACGCATGGTTGTACCTCATTTGAAAGCCATTTACATTTTCCCAGCATTTTGCTCGCCAACGCTATAGCATCAAATTAGCACAGCTGAAATATGAATCAATGTTTGTTATCTACTATCTTTCTCTTTCCTTTCCACATAAATCTTGGAAAAAGCACAAGATCTTCCCTTTTGTTATGTACTATCTTTTCTCTTTTCACATCTCAAAAAAAAAAACAAAAAACAAAAAAAAAACAAATAAAAAACAAAAAAATGCAAGAAAAAAAAAACAAAAAAAAACAAAAAACAAAAAAACATACAGAAAACAACACTGAAAAAGAAAAAAAATGCTAGCTAACAACGGCTAAATCTACGGGATGAATAAGCAAACAAGTTTAATATCCCAGATAAAAAAAAAAAAACTTAGCACAGCACAGTGCTTTTATAGGGTTATAACCAGGGGACTGAGATAAACGGAGAATCATCGTCAATGATCAAACAAATTTTGCTGCCAATGATTGAATCTGTGGTAATTTGTTGCAATTTGTTAGAGATAATTAGAAGGTTTAAGTTAAAATGAGAGAAACCGGTGCTCAGAGAGAGTGAAAATGTGCTAATTGTTGCAAATTGTTGCGATTTGTTAAGCAGTTGTTGAATTTTGATCATTACCATTCCAAATGCAAAGAATTCTCTCTCCACTGCAATCCCTTGGTTATAACAGTTTCTGCACTAAAGCCGCAGTTAATTTCGCCAAACTTGGCTCACATGGCTAAAATGATGCACAGAATCAAGCTCTATAGCTGACGCTAGAGCAGATTTGGTGCTAGTTTTTAGTGCTTTTGGTACTTGGGTCATCGGTCAGGTCTCCTTTCTTCGGGACCTTTACAAGGATACCCTGCATCCAGTCGGCCGGGAATATTGCAGTAGACTGAGTCGATTTGGGGTCATTTTTTAATTTCTCAAACCCTGGGTTCTTAAAAGCTTCGATTTGGTCCAAAACTCATCCATGATTTTTTGTAGAATTTTTAAGTAACGTTTACATGAGTAAATTTGAACTTCTAGGTTTGTATGGGAAAATTGAATATTTTGTACTGAAAAATCAACATCATTTTTGTTTCTTCTGTGGAACCGAGCCTGGTTATGGGTTTTGTGCCAATTTATAAATTCTTTCAAGGAAATTTCCCGCTGAACAACTTTGTCGAATATCATAACTTCGTATCTTTTTAGACAAATTAGTTATTAGTTATTTAACAGGTGTATGTCTTTTGGCATTGATAAACAATAAAGTCAATCGACACCACTGTTGGATGCCTAGCGTGGTATTGCAAGACCACTTTTCATGCCATACTTCGTGCATAGGACTATAGCAACTGTCAAATCACATACAAACGGACCGTACCGACTTTTTGGAACCACAACGTCAGTTCCCCTTTGATTTCAATGGCATTTTGGTACCAAAACGTCAGTGAGGTATTGAAATGTTAGGTCGGAAATTTCTCTTCTTTCAGCCCCTTGACTTCGTGGGGCACAAGCAGTGGTGTCAATTGAGTTTATGGTTTATCAATCCAAAAAAAACAAACACCTGATAAACATCTAATAACTTTTTTGTCTAAAAAGGTACGAAGTTATGATATTAGATAAAGTTGTTCAACGGAAAATTTCCTTGAAGGAATTTATAAATTGGCACAAAAACCATTAGCAGGCTCGGTTCCACAGAAGAAACAAAAATAATGTTGATTTTTCAGTACAAAAAAAATCAATTTTCCCATACAAACCTAAAAGTTCAAATTTACTCATGTAAACGTTACTTAAAAGCACAGAGAACAGACGTACAAGCTCGGACAAAAAATCTTCCAAAAAGTGTGTAAAATTTCAAATGCTGACATTCAAAAAATACGTTAGAAATTGACTTGAAATAGTGCCATCTATTGCGCCGTTCAAAAGTTACAAATCAAATTTCCAGGTGGCCAGTTTTCGAAAAGGACCAGCCAAAAAACAAAAAAAATGTTCAAAACTATCGTTGGAAATTTTACACAAGTTTCGTGAGCTAGCTTGTATGTCTGTTCTCTGTGTTAAAAGTTCTGCCAAAAATCATGGATGAGTTTTAGACCAAAACGAAGCTTTTAAGACCCCAGGGTTTGAGAAATTCAAAAATGACCCCAAATCGACTCAGTCTAATATTGCAGTATCCCAAATGTCAGCGAAAAGTTATCGGATATCTCCAATGCCGGCGGCTCTTTCTCCCTCTTCGGCTAGGGAGTTTCTCCAGACTCTCTTGTCTCGTCTACAAGCTCGTTTAACTGCCTTTGCAGCTCCGCATATCGTAAGCGGGCGGCTGCTTTGACTGACCCGGTACATGCCTGCTCAATTCCGACTTTCGCCTTTCTCCGATCATCTTCCAGGTTTCATCCGACATCCATTCACTTCTTCTTCCACAAACTTTACCGAGAGTACCATGGCTCATCGTGATAAAGGCATTCTTGATTCTACACCACTGTTCTTCGACTGTTCCGTCTGTCGGCAGTTCCGAGGCTCGGGATTCAAGCTGTTCAACATATGCCCTTTTCACCTCTGGATTCTCCAACCGGCGGACGTCGTTTCGACATCCGACTTTCTCCTCTCGCCGTTGGACACGCGCGACTCTCAGTCGTATCTCACCAAGAACAAGGTGATGGTCAGATGCAATGTCTGCGCTTCGTTTGTTGCGGACATCAAGAAGGCTCTTTCTCCATATTCGACTGATGCAGATGTGGTCAATTTGATTTATCGTTCGGCCATCTTGGGATACCCATGTGACCTTATGTGCTGGTCGGTGGGGAAAGAGCGATCCACCGATCACCATGTTGTTGTTGCCACAAAATTCTACGAACAGCTCATCGTTTTCGCTCATCTGTCCTAGACCATAGCGCCCCATGATGCGCTCAAAGTCCTGATTATCGGAGCCAATCTTTGCGTTGAAGTCAGTGGATTAGAATGTCACCCTTCGGAATTTTCTCAACCACGCTGTTCAATTGACTGTAAAACTGCTCTTTCTTCTGAAAATCGGCAACGTTAGTTGGCGCATAACACTGGACCATTTCAAGGTTTCTAACCCGTGTTCTGAATCTGGCTACGGTTATTCTTTCGTTTATCGGTTCCCATCTTATGAGGTCCGCATGGGCCTGCGGACTTTATAGGAAACCAACTCCTCATTCCCGTGTTTTCATGCTAAAAGTCGTTTTGCCAAAGTTCCTATTTGGTTATTTCTTCTCTCAGTTTCGTAACAATTCAATAGATCGGGAGCAGTAGGTTGTTAGCCTAAAGTCCAAATCAATTTCAGGCATAATCTGTTGCCTGAAATCAAATGCCCATCCCTCAAAACACTCAAGTGCAAATTTTTATCTTAATCCGATGTATAATAACGTCAACATCGGTAAAAGTATATTTGTGTCGTATGGACGACCTTTTTCAAGAGGGGTCATCCGAAAATCTGAGATCATTTTTTCATCAATCTTGATCCTAATTAGCACCCATACCAAATTTCAGCTCTCTAAGTCTTAAGGTGGCTGAGCCTATTGAAGACAAACACACAAACCGACAAACAAACGGAAATTGCTTTTTATATATGATAGATAGATTTTTGTTGAATAGGTTTTTTCTTAAAGAAGGTCACATTATAACAAAATGTTGTACTCGACTATGGTCAGGAATACTAACTTTTGAGAATTTTGAGGATAAACTTTGTAGTGTTCTAACATGTAAAGGATTTCATAACATTTTTGGTGGCTTGATCGCTTATTTAAAATTTAAAGAAATTTTATTTAATTTTTATTCGAAAATTTAAAATTTATAGTAATTTGATACAAGATTTATTCGAATTATTAGAACGGGAATATGATGTTTGGCATAATACCTGCATCCTAGATGTTTGCGGCAATGTCGCAAAATTACTTAAATAAAACTTTTAATTTTGGTTGACATTTTAATCTCGACGTCATCACACGAAAAAAATAAATTATGCCAAATGGCCTTTATGCAAAATGGCCTTTAGGCGAAAGGCGTTATGCCAAACGCCGTACTCCCAGTAGAACTAAAGACAGTTACAATACCAGCTAGTTGAAGCTAGTTACAATACCATTGAGTCTGCCAGAAAACGGTATTTTTATTGAATTTTTGCCCTCCTCGAGGAATTTCTGATTGGACTTACCAAATACAAACATGGATTCCCGAAACGTGCATAATATTATAATCATAATAAATAGCATAATCATTATAATCATGTATGTATGTATGTATGTATGTATGCATGGTTCCCTCATCGGTAGCAAGGTCCTGCCTATGCATGTGTGGCTTGGCCTTTGAATTTCTTCTAGGGCTTCCACGGTACATAATTATTTTAATCATGCATATATAATATTTCGCTTCGTGACATGCTTTTTTCATCCACGAGAATGGTCAATATGGTATGAAATATGTACCTAAATGTAGGATGAGGAAAATTCACCATGTTCAGCAACTTTTGGTTCACATTACCTGCAGGTAGATAAATTTCTTAATTAGTGATCAATTAATCGTAATCAAATTATGATCTTACCAAAGCAGCCATTTCCCTGCTGTAGACTCCTCCGCGCAACCGCTATAAACAAACGAATTGCAACTCGCGTAAATCGTCAGAAAATTCACAATATATTTAGCATTACATTATAAACCATTTAATTTTAAAGCTAACTTCCCAAGCACACAAAACGCTACTGAGGCATTTCACAATGAAAAACATTTCTTTTTTATTGAATTTCAAAAAACAGGTAAATTCGGACACCGCTTCGATTTGAATTCAAAATCAAAACAAACCCCAAATTTCTTTCCGATAAAGACAGCTTTACTCTATTTTAGAAGCTTCAAATACCGATCACGAGAGGGCAGCCCAGTCCATTCCTCAGCCGTCAGCTCGAAATTTACAGAAAAAAATCAGTAGTGGTTTAGTGCTGTTTTGTTATTATCGCGAATCTTTCCACTTAATTCCAGTATTATCACTATCCCAAATATTTCAAGTTCACGGCATACAAACCTCAAGTTTACGGTAGCTAACAGGAAGCATATTGCATAATTCTTATCAGCGACATTAAAGAATGAATAATTGTGATTACGCAGTTCTTTCTGGGCTGGAAAAAAGTCAATGGCAGTGGTGAAGTTTTTCGAACGATTACAGCAATTGCTTGTTCTATGCCGTACAATAAGTGATGCAGAAAAAGTATTAAATGCTTAAAATGTGAGAAAGCGATTGTGTTTGTTCACTTCTGGTGGCTAAGCCTTTATAGCGTAGTGAGTGATAGACTATTCATTCTTGCTTAGCAGGTAAGTGGAATGAAACCTCCTCCAATGGAAAACAAGACGAGGATGACTTAGTAATGTAAATTTATTTGTGCACGTATGTTTCAGACCGTTCTACGATGTAGTTCAGTGGCTTGCACTAAGCGACAAAGACAACTATTTCAGCTAATAAAGAATGTAAATTTATTTCTTTCTAATAGTAATGATAAAGTATTATATCTGGTTGGTATTCGGATATTTTAATTAATCGAGTAACTAAATAAGTTTCATGTTTTCAGATTATGGATATACAATACGACGAAGACCTATCGAAAAATCCATTCTACCGAAAACTGCAGAAGGATCACCAGATATTTCTGGATACTGCACCAATTGAAGGTTGGATCATATGTATTCCACGTAGCGGAACTCTGAACGAGAAATGCCTGGGGGATCAGGATTTTTTTGCTTGCTCAAATTTTGGTTCCCAACGAAGAACTACCGGAGACACATTTCACCAATCTATCGTGTATCGATATCCGTCGCAATGGCCGGCTTTTGGTTAGCGAAACCTTTAAAGTGACTATTCTTTTCGAGGAAATTTTCTACACCAAAGATGGCTTGAAGTTTAGAGTTTGGTGCACGGAAAGACCTCTTTGTGATACGAAGCCCTACGGCTTGACTCTAGAAGATAACATCGGTCAGTTGTTTATGATAAACAAGCTGCAGGATGCTGTTGAGTTTATACGATCTGTGCCGAGATCACGACATGTCTTCACTAAAATTGATGCCATTGTTCAGTCCTTTGTCAAAGCGCGAAGTGATTTCTCTCAATGGCATCTGCAGCAGTACAAAGAAGATGTCAGGAAATTGTATATCCAATGTCTGGAGATAATCTTGCAGAATCGTCAACTCAAAGATAGCTGCCAGAAAGATTTCACCCTCAAAGGAAATGTAAAGCTGGCGGTTGAAAGCTACATGATGGATAAACTGTACGACCATGTACGCGATGTGATCAATGTTTGCCAACTGGATCAAGTAGAAAGCTTCAATAAGACTATCAGGAACCTCTCGGACATACACATAGCCGAGATGAACCTGAAACGCTGCTACGGTGATGTCATTCCCCTGGTGAAGAAAGAGTTGCTACGCATTGATGACTGTCGCACAGTCATTGATAAGGTGGCTTGTTTGAAAAGGGCTTTCGAGACCATTTCCAAAGAACATTCCGAATGGAATGGCAAAATGAGCGGTAAGCTAGCCACAACTGACGATGTTATTCCATTGCTTATTTTCATCATCATTAAAACAGGTGGGCTTGCATGATATTTTCGATTTTTCTTTTGTCTTTTGATATTTATTTTCTTTGTTTTACATTTCAGCATTATCAAACTGGATAATGAATCTTACATTTCTCAAAGAATTTCAATTGAACGATTTATCAGAAACCATGGAGAAGGATCAAAACGGCCAAAAAAGCTATCTGATCACCACTCTGGAAGCCGTTATTGTGTACATAAATTGTTGTAGTATTGAACGTTCTCAGCGTTTGGGCATAGATCTTATGCCTAACGAAGAGCTCAAAATCAAAAAGTTTCGAGAGATGCAGTTTAAAAATTCCGATCAATTTCTGAATTACCTCTTTATGCTGATGAAAAACAATGAAGAGGATGAGATTTTGGATATTTTCCAAGATTTCAACAACAACGAGCCTAGCACAACTGCACTAAAATGTCATCCGCTTTGCAGTTGCAGTCGATGTGAAGTACTTCCATATCATCCACACATAGACGACCGTAATCAAAACGGTTTAACGGCTATTCACTTGGCAGCGACCCTTGGCAGTCCGAAATTGCTCACTATCATTCTGAATCTGAAACCGAATGTTGACGCCGTTGATGCAAAGAACTGGACTGCTCTACATTACGCCGCAGCCAATGGCCATCAAAATCTGCTTCTGCTGCTGTTGCATGCCGGAATAAACATAAATAGTACCAGCAACGATCTGCACACCTCCCTCCATCTAGCCTGTCTAAATGGGCACAGTGGATGTGTTAAAGCACTACTTTATTTTTCCGAGCATATGAAAATTCACGTCGATATCAATGCCCAAACACAGCTAGGGCAAACTTCACTTCACTACGCCGCACGATGGGGCTTTTCAGAAATTGTAGAAACTTTGATCGAACATTTAGCAGCTATCAATATTCCGAACCGTGTGGGAGCTACTCCTTTCAAATATGCCCATAATTCCAAAATCAGTAAGATGCTGAGAGACGCATATTTCGTTCAACAAAAACGTTTGAAGAAAGGGAGCTCCAAGCCAGCCACGAATGATGAATACGTGCTCATATCGGAAGAGGATCTTCTGGATGATGAAACTTATGTTGAATACCGCAACATAGAAGAGATGAAACGAATAGATAAAGCCATTGCTGCAATTTCGGCTTACGACAATAAACTAGCTTGCTACTATCTTGGATTAGATGTTCTTCCATCGGACGGCCTCATCGAATCGTCTTCCCCTAACAAAGATCTACTGTCCGATAAAGTTTGCCATCCCTTATGTACCTGTTCCCGATGTCTTAACGAATCGGCCAATTTTTACAATTTACTGAGTAAACCATTCGCATCCAAATCTACTGCTCCTACAAAACTTAATCTGAACGCGACCAACGGAGAAGGACACACAGCCCTACATGTGGCAGCTTTGCATGGTAACATGGAAATGTTGAACATCCTGCTAGATCAAAACGTCAATCTTACGGCTCGCACGAAATCTGGCGCCACGGCACTACATTTGGCCTGCCGAGCCCGTCGTTTGAATGTCATAAAATTGCTGCTGAATCGAAGTCTCAGGTCCAAGGAAGGTGCTTCGGAAATCGTCGATCTCAAGGATTGTCGCGGCGAAACTCCACTGCACTATGCCGTAGAGCAGAATCAATTACGGGCTGTGGAAATTCTTCTGGAGGCAAAGGCCGATGGGAGTTTGCGCAACCTGGCCGGTCGAAGGCCCATCGACATCGCCAGAGCGCGGTTGTACTTTAACGTTGTGAATGTATTGGATCATAAGAAAAAAAGAATTTAAATCGGTACCTGTGTAATGGCAAAGCCGAAGGTAAAAAAAATTATCATATCAACAGTTTATCAATTACATACTTAAGCAGAGTCCCAGTCACAGTGATTTGATTTGTTTGTTTGCAAAATATAAAGTATAGATGCGCCTGTTTAGTCGAAGGATTCATTATTTATGGGATGACAATCCAATTTAAGCATTTCAATTAGGTAACAAATGATCATGAATATATTCAACATAGAAACAAACATTCTCGTATTTTGGATGACCGTTCTCTGACCTTACATATGTTTGAAGTCTTCCACAATTCTCTTATTTTGAAGAATCTGGATTTAGATATAAAATCGAAGGATGCTGGATTTCAAAAATTATTCGAAATAATTTGTTTCCCTTATTTTGCTCGTCAGCAAAATACGGAAAAAAAACAAACGCAAATTGTAGTTTTAATAGAGGATTTATTTTCTCTCATTGGGTTATGCCCTAAAACGATACATCCGTTCACTATAGAGACAGGTTTTTTTTAATATTTCAAACAATTTAAACTGAACTGGTTGCTGTTTCACCAGCGCAACAGTCAATCCACATTCCGACGTTTCCGTCAGCGATCTTCACATGGAAAAAAACGACTACAAAATTAAAAGTAAACATATACCAACTAAATAAAGCAATATAACAACATGATTATCTTAATTATAGTAAAACTTTTTAGATGATTATTTATATCTTTCTTACAGCATAGTCTTATTGAACATTTATATATTTTCTAGTGCAATCGAAAGTTTCTTCTATTTTTTTTCCATTATCCGTGGTGTGACATAAAGACATTTTTTTAAATATGCTTCCTTAAGGTAAGTATTATTGTACGTTTCGCGACGCCACAAACTAGTACGAGGCTGAGAGTCTTTTTTTGTCTTTATTTCTTTTTTGATGATGTTGGTTCCCCTTTGATTATTGACTCTCGAGCCGTAAGATCTTCATTTTCTTATCCAATATTTCACCACGTCTCTAGCTCTGAATGCTTCCCTTTCTGCCGTTTCTGCTAAAATGTTACATCTTTTTCTTCACTCTCTAAGCATGGTTCTGTATGACATGTGTGTAAATAATTTTAACCCTAACTCCTGTCAAAGGTCATGCGGCTGACCTTTTTTCCCTTAGGACCCTTTGACTGTGGGTACCTGATCTAGCGTTTTCCCGGAAACTTCCAGAAGATATAACAATTTATGTTGTTTGTGTTACTTTTTGTTGCTCTAAGTTGCTGTATGGATTAGCTCTATTTTCCTTAAATTTTGTCTCAGCAGCACATCTTGATCGTAAATGAAAAAAAAACAATAAAACTGTTTTAAGGAATTTCGGACGAATTATGCAACATGGTTCGGTGTCGGTTTAGTCCTCCAGATTACGGAAAGCCTGTTGCATGTCCTCGTACAGCTGATCGTAATCGGCCTTGATCTTGGCTTCGCCATCCTTCACCGGGTCCTGTGGAGAACAGATAAATAGTTGAAAATAAATTTATGGTTTTATAAAAAAAAAAACTCTAATGTGATAAAAAAAAACCAGGCGGGTTCTACAGAAATCACAGTTTTAAAGTTTGTTCTCGAAACATGCTTTAAATTTAATAATTCAATCAGACATCGAAGACAGAGACATCTAGTGGCTAGTGTGAGAGTTTCTATCAGGGACAAACACTTGACGCTTGACATCAAACTTATTGGAGCGCTCACTGGTTTTCAAAAAAAGAACTAGCCAAAACGTGATAAAAGTTTAACATGCATGGGAAGTTCATTTCAAATTCACCTTTCTGTTATGCCAAATGACCATTATGCCAAACAGCCATTATGCCAAATAATTTTATGCCAAACGGCGTTATGCCAGACTGCTTTAAGCCAAATGATTTTAGGCCAAACGGCGTAGGAGTGTGTAGTGAGTGACGGAAACATGTGGTTTATGTATGTTGCTACTCTCAACCTTATTTTTACATTCCCCATTTATATACCCAATTAATATGTGTAAATGAAAAATAATTTAAATTCTCGATTTTCAAAATGAAAGCTTCCAGAAAAGTTAGTTTCTTCTTCGCGCAAATTAGGTTACAAACTAGGATTGATTTTCCATCTAGGTATTTAGTGCAAGGTTAACATTAAAAAAAACATAAAAATATTGGTAAGTACTTGCCTTGAACTTCATGGACGTCAACTGGTACATAATGTTGCCCATCGCATCTCGGATCACGTTCCAGGTGATCTTGTTCTCGGACTGGGCGGTTGTTTCCACGGCATGGCGGGCCATATCGAAGAAGCCAATCATGTTTCGCAGCATGCCGACCGTCTTGTAGAACGGACAGAATCGATCGTAGGCCGAATACGAGTTTTGCTGCAGGAAATCGTCCTTCAGCAGTTTGGCCACTTCCAGAGTGATCTTATCGGTTTCGGCCAGGGAAGCCTTACCGACCAGTTGCACGATTTCGGACAGATCCTCTTCTTCCTGCAGGATCTCCTTGACCTTGGTACGCAATGGCACAAACTCTTGGAAGTTCTTGTCATAGAAGTCATCCAGGGCACGCATGTATTTACTGGAAAGAATAAATACTTTTAGAATTTTCGATCTTTTATATTCAAGCGAGTAAATACCTGTAAGAAATCAACCAGTTGATCGAGGGGAAGTGCTTACGCTGGGCAAGTTTTTTGTCCAAACCCCAGAACACTTGTACGATACCCAGAGTGGCCGAAGTAACGGGATCGGAGAAATCACCACCAGGTGGCGATACGGCACCGACGATGGAGACCGAACCTTCACGTTCCGGATTTCCGAGACACTTGACGCGACCGGCACGTTCGTAGAAGGAGGCCAGACGGGCACCCAGATAGGCTGGGTAACCGGAATCGGCAGGCATTTCAGCGAGACGACCGGAGATTTCTCGAAGGGCTTCGGCCCAACGGGAGGTGGAATCAGCCATCATGGATACGTTGTAACCCATATCACGGAAGTATTCAGACAAAGTGATACCAGTGTAGATAGAGGCTTCACGAGCAGCGACAGGCATGTTGGAAGTGTTGGCAACCAGGGCAGTACGCTTCATGATAGACTCAGTGACACCGTCAATTTCCACGGAGAGTTCAGGGAAATCACGCAATACTTCAGACATTTCGTTACCACGTTCTCCGCAACCGACGTAAACGATGACATCGGAGTTAGAGTACTTGGACAGCGACTGGGAAATGACAGTCTTTCCACAACCGAAAGCACCGGGAATGGCAGTGGTACCACCCTGGACGCAAGGGAACAAGGAATCCAACACACGTTGTCCAGTCAGCAGCGGATGGTTGGCGGGCAGTTTCTCTGTCACTGGACGGGGCTGACGGACAGGCCACACCTGCAACATGCTGTGCTTGTTGATTTCACCATCGAATTCCGTTTCCAGCACAATGTCATCTACAGTGTAGTTGCCAGGTGGCGCAATGTAGCGCACCGTACCCTTCACGCGGGGTGGCACGATCAGTTTGTGCTTGACCAGGGTATTCTCGTGAACAAGACCGTACAGATCTCCCCCGGTGATGTGCGAGCCAACCTTCACGTTCAACGGCTGGAATCCCCAGCTTTGTGTTTTGGACAAAGCGGGCAAGTTCACACCTTTCGGGATATAGATGGAGCTGGTCAGCTCGTTAATATCCTTCAGTGGACGCTGGATACCGTCAAAGATGCTACCCATAATACCTGAATGAATGAATGGGTCATGTTTAGTAACGATTCCAATGGAAAGAAAAATTAAAACTTACCAGGGCCTAGCTCGACCGATAGTGGCTTTCCGGTACGCAGCACCGGGTCACCAACGGTAACGCCGGACGTTTCCTCGTATACCTGAATGGTAGCCATGTCACCCTCCAGACGGATGATCTCTCCGACCAGCTCGAAGTAACCGACACGAACCAGCTCGTACATAGCGGAACCGGACATACGTTCGGCCGTTACGACTGGAAGTGAAATAATTTATTTTTTTATTATGTTGATAGACATTGCATTTAAAAAAAAAGCCACGAATATGATCGGAATTTAAAAATGAGACGATAGCAATTTTTTATAGGTATTTATTCTATAGAATTTCTGTTGCAGTATCGGGATTTCTCATATACTGTTTTATAAAGAGCAGTTTATTCAAAGATTAAATGTTATATAACATACATCATATATTATATAATATTATTCTATTATTTAATATATGACATGTTTTGTAGATCAGATTTCATAATCTTCTTTTTAGCGCTGATTGCACCATATGCAACTATGTATTTATTTCATCAGCACTTCATCAGCAGAAAATTTGGGCATTATTTATCAATTAATATTCGATAATAAAGGTTTGAAATCAGTGATTATCTTTCTCGAAGAGTGCGACTGATTTTGACTTCAAAGAAAAAAGCTACAGTTGTATAAAGTACAAGATTTTTGACGAAGTTTAAAAGAAGTTGTAAATAAAAGCTTTTATAAATTCAAAATCAGATGGAGCGGTTTGTTAAATAATGCTAACCGTTTGTTTTACAACCTTCGCCAACAAAATATCTTACTCCAGCCACTAGATGTCGCTAAGAAAAAAAGATGCGGTACATTTCATTACACACAAAACTTTCGGGGCTCCACTTAGCAAAATTTCGCTGTTACTTTCCGTTAGCAAAAATATTTTTTTACTGTTCAGTTAGCAAAAAGCTACATTTACTTGATTTTAGTAATAAAAAAGGTCATTTTACTAGATTTTAGTAAAACGAAGGTTTTTCAGCCGCTTTGTTCACAGACAGCAGCCGCCGCGCCAGTTGGGAGAAAAACAAAAAGCTGTCGCGATTAAGTGCGGTTCCGGATGTTCGTTGGTGGTGTTTCTTGTGGTGGCCTACTCCGCGAGTAAATGATATCTGAATCGACACCGGATGCTTACAGGTAAGGTCCGATCTTGAAATGTTTAGATTGTCCAATTTTTAAATTTCAAATTTGTGTGTTTGTTTTTTTCTACCAGGTTAAAACTGCAACACGAAACCCGCAACACTCCGGCAATAAAGAAGGACCACAACTGGAAACAAGCTGCATCCGGCAAACACCCCGGTGCTTTCTTTAATGAAGATGGCATGGGATTTCGCTAGCCAGTAGGTGCGTTCCCAGGATCGGAATTTCCGTTTTACAAAAAGTGTGATTTTTTTTTAATGTTAAAAATAAATTATAAGTGAATGAAATTTGTGTATTCTACTCAATAATCAAACATTCCCCTGATTCTCCAGAGAAAAAATAACAGAACATGAAATTACGGATCCGGGCAATCTTTTTCTCCGGTTTTTGCTAAAAATATGAGTAAAACAGCGGCGGCTAACTTTTTTTCTCGTTTGCTAAAATTTTAGTTAAAAAATATTGCTAAATTGATTGCTAAGTTTCTAGCTGGTCAAATTTGAGCAAAATTTTGCTAAATTCCGGCCTCGAAAATTTTGTGTGTACGTCACTTTAAATGAATAGGGGAGAAGCAGGATATATTTGCCTATTAAGCAGAATACTGATTTCATCAAATATTCCATTAAATATGTGAACAAGAACTATATACACATGTGCAGACATCTGTTTTCTATACATTGGAGTAGTTATTGTGTTGAAATTTCCTTCAGTATTCGAGAAAACGATTTTTTTTCAAGTTGTCTAAATTGCCGAACCTCGAATCATACGGGCTAAATGCGCCTAATTATGTTTTAATTAAAATTTCAGATTCTCTGGCAATATTTTCGTATAATTTCATTGAAAATACTTGAAACTGATAATTCTCATATGACGAGGCTGTAATTTTATGTCAAATTTACGTCTTTTATAATTTAATGGAATAAAACATAAGTTAGAGTTACCATATTATGGAATCAGTTCAACCATAAGAAAAACTCTATCAAATCTGCTTTAATTCAATTCAATTCTATCTTACGGTGTTGATTAGAGCTAAGATTCGAAGTTTAGGTCGGAAAAATATTTTTTTTCTATTTTACCTGTTATTTGAGGATAGAGGCATTTGACAAATATGATGGGGGCATACAGAGGCATACACTTTTTTATTCCACTTTCCATTTCTTATTAAACCTTCAAAAAAGCTTTAATTTGTTGTTTTGTTCTATAATTTTTTTGAACGATTTTCGAACATACTAAAACTAATCCTGGACATTCCTACATCTTTCGAAATTACAAAAACAAATTTAATGTAATCAACCAGTTTTCAGATCAAGTTGGCTGTTGTATTTGAGTTAAACGGAGTTAAAAACACAATGTAGCTCAATCCAAAATATCAGCTTTTAAAATTTGCTTTAAGATTCAAGTTAACAGAACTGTGTTATTTTTTCTTGAAAAGTAAAATTCCACCAAGCTTATAAATTTCCTCAATTCATTAATATTATGTCTCTTAAAAAATGAAAAAAAAACAACGTTAAAAACATTTCTGAAAGTCACTAAAATTTAAAAAAAAATTGAGCGGTCTATAATTTCTTGAAAAAGTACTCCTGCAACTTTTTTTTAAATTTAAATAAGAAACGGGTTATTAACCATTGCATAACATGATCGGCGAAAATAAAATACTAATCATTATGTTAAAAAAAAATCAGAAAATCCTATACAGAGTGTCTCGTAAAACCTTGAATTTCGAAATCAATTTCCGAAATTTTAAATCTCGCTGATTCCATATCCTGTCAATGGCTAAATTTACGTAGGCATATTTTGACTGATTAAAAACATGACATCGGAAAACAGGCATCGTGCAATGGAATATCTTCCATCACCCCCACTAGCACAACCGTAAGGGCAGCAGCAGCAGCGAGTGGGTGTTTCATCTGGACAGCAGTGGTGTGTTGTTTGAGAGGCCACCCATCTTGTAAACGCCTCCATTGTATTGGGGAGCTCTGCGTAATCAGCCAAAGCACACATACACATACAAGTCATGTGACTTCGTGGGACAGCCTCAAATTTATTTTCTATGGTTTTCTGATTTTCGGGTTTTTTTTTCACGAAGAAACACATCTTTTTTCGGGAAGAACTGGATTTTCTCCGCTCGTTATGATATCATGAAAACAAACTTACCGGGACCGGATACGGCAAATACATATCCGAACTTGGACTCCCGGTCCTCGTCGGCAATCTTCTTCAGATTTGACATCTTGGCAATTAGGGTGTTCCTGTGATCCGCGTCGTCCTTTCAGGTGTCCTGTGGGCCGGGAAGGATAAAATTCAATAAGTTTGATAATCTTTGGACAGTTTGAGTTAGGATTCGATTATTCGGAACACCGAAATGTGTCCCATATCATATCAAAACATTAGAATCAGGTGGTCATAGTCATGTGACTCAGTTTTGTAATAGTTTCATTTTCTTAGATTTGAAGATTCGGAATTTGCAGTTATATTTGCTAAAATTACTTAACGAGATAATTAATTTAGTGATAAAAATCTTAACTTTCTTAGAAAACAAAGTAAAAATTGACATTCTTTTCGGGAACAAGACTACGCAAAATCGATTTGACGAGAAAAAGAAAAATTTCTACTCCTGCTCCCCTATCACTTGTGCAAGTATTTAGCAAATAGTTTTTGAAAAATACTATTCAAAAATTCAAAAAAGAGC